>NC_091471.1:259606258-259906258 GCF_036971445.1 Narcine bancroftii | reverse complement strand
TGCATGGGTTTCCTCCAGGGGTTCCGGTTTCCTCCCACCCTTCAAAACATATCAGAGTCGTAGGTCAATTGAGTGTAATTGGACGGCACGACTCGTGCGCCGGGCCTTTAACCGGGCTGCATGCCTAAATTTAAAATAAATTCATATTTGGTCAGTAGGGGACAGCTACTCCCATGAGCAGAGGGTTGAAGGATGTAGAGCACAATTTTGGCAAAAATATTCAGAGGGATGTGAAACGTCTTTGTGTGAAGAGTGATTGTGATGTGAAATTCACTGCCTGTGTGAACAATGAAGAAAGAAGCAATTGGAGAACTGGATGGGCAATCAGGAGTGAATAATTTGTAGTGGAGAAAGAAGGGATGGATGGGACTGATGCAATGAATGTGCCAGGAGCTGGCATGGACAGACTGAAAAATCTCCTCTCTGCTGTAAAATTATGTTTTCATAGAGATTCATAGAGACAATTGAGGACCACCTCATCTACAAGATTAAGAGCCACAGTTCACCTCTAGCTATCACCTCTGAACTTTCCTGGCCTTTTCCTTTTAAGAGTATGCTCTTGTTCTTGATTTTCACATCAGAAGAAATTGCTTCTCTCTATCTATCCCAGTGGTTCTCAACCATTTTCTTTCCACTCACATCCCACTTTAAGACATCCATAGGCCATTGGGGCTCTGTGATGAGTAAGGGATTGCTTAAGGTGGGATGTGAGTGGGAAGGGAAGGCTGAGAATCACTGCTCCAGACCCAATTGTTACTGAAATATTTTGCTTGAGAAAAATTGTCATTGGCCCATTTCCTTTGGAGTTCTGAAACTGTGCACATAACGAGTCAATTAGGGATGTTAGTGGTTTTCAAACTTTTTTCTTTCCACCCACATACCACCTTAAGCAATCCCTTACTCATCACAGAGCACTGATAGCCTAGGGAATACTTAAGTGGGATGTGAGTGGAAAAAGGTTGAGAACCACTGACCAAAAGCTAATTTGGAATGAGAACTTGTGATTGGATAGAAAACAGATTGTGGGAATAAACATGCAGTTAGACTGAGACAGTGTGGTACAGTTGGGACTGATGCTCAGATTTCAGATTTATTGTCTGTGTACATATATGACATCACATACAACCTGAGATTTTTTTTCCTGTGGGTGAGGCAGAATTACCTTTTTGGTAATGTAAAACAAAAACTGTACTCAACCTACACATGTAAAGAAACTGACTGTACCATACAGAGAGAGAAGAAAAAAAAATTAATAATGTGCAAAAGTAAGAGCCCTTAAATGAGTCCCTGATTGAGTTTGTCGTTGAGGAGTCTGATGGTAGTTCAGCTATACCTGAACTTAGTGGAGTGAGTCTTTCTTGATGGTAGCAGCAAGAACAGAGCGTGTGCTGGGTGGTGTGGGTCCTTGATGATTGCTGCTGTTCTCCGATGGCAGCGTTCCATGTCGACGTTCTCGATAGTGGGGAGGGTCTTGCCCTGATGCCCTGGGCTGTGTCCCAGTTATTCTCAATCTTATTGCATTATTTGCCTGAGGTGGTCAGCTGTCATAATTCTGGGTTCGCTGATGATACAAAACCAGCCAGGAAGATAGTTTTGAGGGAAAAGCGGATTGACAAGCTAAATAAGTGTGAAAAATATGCAAATACGCTGTGTAAAGATGTGAAACAGCAGATGCTGAATCTGAAACAAGATCAGAAATGCAAGAAGAATTAACCAGTTGAGCGGCATCTGTAAAAAGGAAACCATTTAAAATTTCAAACCCACATCATTTCTGCAGGACGGATGAGAATGGGGGCAGGGAGTGAGCAGCCACCAAGGTGAAAATATCCCATCTTTAACGAGGAGACCAAAACTCCATTCATCACTCCAAAGATGAGCTCACTGAGGTTCTGCACAGTCTTAACAAGACTTTCCTGTCTCTCTATTATATTCCAACATTATTCCATTTCTCTGCTCCGATATTCCAACATTTCATTTGCCTTGTCAATTCTTGTACTCTTGACTTCTCTTCTTCTGAGGTGATCCCATGGAGCTGACTGAGGTAAATGGGGCGTCAGTGCTGGAAGAGAATGTTGACATTATTATCTGATACAGTCATATGCACAGAATCATACTATCCCTGGGGATGTCCTGCCACACCATACATGGGGGTACAGTCAGGACAGAGTGTCACTGAGGGTTCACAATTGGAGGAACAAGACCTCATCTTCCATCTGGGCACTGTCCAACCGGATGGCATTAACACTGACCTCCGGTTTCCCCCCCACTTTTGCTACTCCTTCTCCTATCACCTTTCTCCCAGATCTCTCTCTCTCTCTCTGTCTCCCCTTTTCCCTCTGTCTCCTTTCACAGAGCCAAAATCAATTCTCACTTTTCCTCTTATCATATCCAATTGACATCTTTTGGTTGTTGGTCCGGTCCCCCTCTCATTTTGATGCATTCCTCTTTTTTTTGCTTATACCTTGAAGAATGGCTCGGGCCTGAAACTTTGGTAATGTATTTTTACCTCTCATAGACGCTGCAAGACCTGCTGAGTTCCTCCAGCATTTCTGTATAATCATGGTGTCTGCAGACTCTCGTGATTCACATCCTCATTGTGACACCAGACTCCCTGACATGGTGGAGATGGATTCGAAAAGTAAGTTTCTCTACATAACAACATCCACAGGACGGAGCCCCTAATTACCTCAGTCAGGGCGGCACGGTTAGCGTAGAAGTTAGTGCTGTTACAGCACCAGCGATTGGGACCAGGGTTCGAATCCCGCGTTGTTTGTAAGGAGTTTGTACGTCCTCCCTGTGCCTATGTGGGATTTCTTCAGGGGCTCCAGTTTCAAAACATACTGGCTAATTGGTTAATCGGGTGAAATTGGGTGGCGTGGGCTCGTGGGCCATAAGGGACCGTTACTATGCTGTATGTCTAAATCTAAATCTCCAGGGGGCAGAACATATCATTGCATGTCAGACAGCCAATTCCCGAGACAGGGACTAATTCCCAAGCCCTAGAAGAGCAAAGTTATCAGAAGGACAGAGGAAAAAAAAATTCCAGGATGTTCTCAAAACCTCCTTGAGAAAATACACCCCATTACCTCCTGAGAATTCCTGGCATATGGTGGTTCAAAGCGAGGAGAGCATTCAGGATTTGTTTTATAGATCTAGGAAAACTCCAAGAGGTCAAAGTCGCATGTTCATGAGTCATCCTGGACCATCAGCCACAGAGAATCTATGCCAACATAATCTTTAATCATGTGTTCTGACATATCCCTACCCCAACCACTACCTTTAAATCAGGAACCCAACCCTGGTTGAATATTGAGTTAAGAAAATTATGATGGGTGAAACACCAAATGCATGTAGTTGTAGACAAAGAAAGTTCCCAACTGTTTGCATAAATATGTAGCAGGGGCATTGTCCACCGCATTTTCATTGTTTCAGCAATTTCCTTTTGTGCATCCGACTCAAAGTCCCTTTATGATTCATCTCTGTGTGGATTATGCTGCAAATATTTGACTTGCTTCCCATTTCTCACTTCATTAT
Source organism: Narcine bancroftii (assembly GCF_036971445.1). Taxonomy (NCBI): domain Eukaryota; kingdom Metazoa; phylum Chordata; class Chondrichthyes; order Torpediniformes; family Narcinidae; genus Narcine; species Narcine bancroftii. Next base: position 259,902,724 of record NC_091471.1, on the reverse strand, counting down.
ACTCCAAGAAGGTTGATATAACCCAGCAAAAAGCAAGTCTGTCCAGTTAGTAGCCCAGCCACCACCAGTGGTGGATTAACTATCACCCTGGCCCAAGGCTGAGCTTCAGTAAGGCCCCTCTCCTGACTTTGGCCCCCTGCCCCACGGCCCCTATTTGTTGAATAGAGTAAAGTGAGATTGTTCCATTTATTAGCCTTCAGCCGCAATGCCTTCACATATTCTAAATGTATCTGCCGGGTACGTGCTGGGAATAACCAGTTGGCGTTTGGTTGGAGGAGGGGAGGAAAATCTTTATTAAAATCAAACAAATCTTTACCTGACAGAAGCCGTCTTCCAGCCCCAAATAATTTGAGAAGTCCGCTAGTCACAAAAGGATAAATGAGATCAGTTCTAAAAAAAAGTCGCGATGCAAAATAACACAGCAGAAGGGAGAATCTCTTTTAAAAAGTAAACCTCCTGCGAGTGATGCTGCATGAGCCGAGCTCTGCTGCAGGAGGCAGACCTCAGACTCGAGTACAAATGTGAGCATTGATTGACAGGTAGCATTGGGACCGGTGGAGCCTGAATTGATTGATGGAACTGAGACCCCGCTGCTGATTGACAGGTGAATGCAGTACTTCTGCGAGCCTTGATTGACAGACTAACGTGAGCCCATATTGACAAATGATTACATTGGTGCACCAGGGGTTGTGACGGGACCCCTTCCCTTCTGGGCTCCCTTCCCTTCCGGGCCCCAAGACTTCAGCTTAATGATTAATGATTAATGTGGCCCACTGGCCACAACTCACTCCAGCATTTCTGCATATTGGCTGCTCATGGATGAAAACAACTCAAAAAGACTTCATTGACAGCACCTCCCAGCAGCCATGATGACAAAGGTTGTAGATGCATAGGAAGGTCATCTCCTACAGCAGCCATTCTCAACCTTGATGCCCTTAGGACTCTGCTCAAAATTTATGAGCCCCTTTCTTTGTGAAGCAGTCAAGTTAAGAGACATTTCTTCCATATGTCTCTCCCAACAACTACATAAAAAATTTAATTTTTAAAAATGATTTTAGTCCATGACACCCCATTAAATGCACTTTGGACCCCAAGGGGTCTTTGCCCTCATTGAGAATGGCTAACCTACGGGATTCTTTCTTTGTCATATGTCTTTCTGAGTTGGAAACGTATCACCCTTTCCTCATTGACATGGATTTGTACCATCCAACCACTCTGGAGAAGCTCCTTTATTACACAAGCTGGAAATGATCCTAACATCTTCACAAGGAAAACCAGAGTTGACAATACCTGACTCTGGGGCCTATACTAAGAGTGATATTTAAAAAAACTGAAAGAATTTGATCACGGTTCTGTACAACTGAAAGATTATTTGCACTTTTTCTTTGTCACAGACCATAAGACATTGGAGCAGAAATAGGCTACATAGCCCATTGAGTCTGCCCTGCCATTTAATAATGAGTTAATCCATTTTTCCATTCAGCTCCACTGCCCGACCTTCTTCCCATAACCTTTGATGCCCTGGATAATCAAGAACCTGTCAATCTCTGCCTTAAATACACCCAATAAATTGGTCTGAATGACTGCCTGTGATTACAAATTCCTCCACATCTCTGTTCTAAGTGGCCGACCTTCAATCCTGAAGTTGGGCCCTCTTATCTAGACTCTCCCTCCGTGGGAAACAACCTCTCTACATCTAGTCTGTCATGCCTTTCAACATTCAAAATGTTCCAATGGGATTCCCCCTCATTCTCCTAAATTCCAATGAGCACAGGCCAAAGCTCCCCATGTGATAATCCTTTCGTCCCCAGAATCATCCTCGTGAACCTCCTCTGAACCCTCTCCAATGTACAGACAATATTCTATAAACCTTTGAATTATTTTGTGCACCCGTCCTCTGGAGATTCCTGCATTCAGATTCGTTAACCTCTGCCATTCTTCACGGCCCCACCACTTGTTATTGAAAGATAATGTGATCAATCTCTTTTTGGGTCACAGCAGGCAACCTCGCACTTCCCAAAGAAGAACCGTAGAATATTACAGCACAGAAAAACAGGCCCTTCTGCTCTTCTAGGCTGTGCCTAACCATTATTCTGCCTAGTTCTACTGACCTGCACCAAGTCCATCGGACTCCATATCTCTCCCGTACATGTACTTGTCCAAATTTTTCTTAAATGTTAAAATAGAGCTACATTCACCACTTCAGCCGGCAGTTGATTCCACACTCCCACCACTCTCTGTGGGAAAAAGTTCCCCCTAAACCTTTCCTCTTTCACCCTTAACCCATGGTTTGTTTCTCACCTACCCTCAGTGGAAAAAGCCTACTTGCATTTACTCTATCTATACCCCTCATCATTTTAAATACCTCTATCAAATCTTCCCTCATTCTTCTACGGTCCAGGGAATAAAGTCCTAACCTGTTTAACCTTTCCCTGTAACTCAGTTCCTGAAGTCCCAGCAACATCCTAATAAATCTTCTCTGCACTCTTTCTATCTTATTGATATCTTTACTGTAGTTAGATGATAAAATCTGCACACAATACTCCAAATTTGGCCTCACCAATGTCTTACCATAGCATCCTAACTCCTTTACTAAATTCTTTGATTTAAGAAGGCCAATATGGCAAAATCTCTTTCTACCTATCTGTGACTCCACTTTCACTAAAGTCCATTCTCCCATTCACTCTATCTCTCCACTTTGATCCATCCTCCTCCCATCCATGGAGCTCACAGTGCTGCCCAGTAATGGCATCTAAGCACAGACCAACAGTTTGTTCTACAAGCCTTTGATGAACGTAGGAGCAGTGTGTCCCAGAACAGGAATGCTGTATGACCCACCCCGCCAATCTGAATGTACTCACTTCTTGACATTACACAGTGATGGGTAGGGACTAGAATGGACTTCTCTGGGTTATCCTGATTGAATTGCAGCATTTGGAAGGGACCTGGCATGTACCTGACAGGCAAGCTTTCGCAGACCATGGCACAGAGAGTCAGAGGTGGAACTTACGCGAATTGATCTCAGCTACACATTTAATAGACTGAACACCTTTCTGTGCGGTTGCTGTTCTGTATTTTTTTATTTTCTCTGGAGGTTCTTCATGGGGGCTCTCCCAACTTCACTTCTCATCCTTCTCATCTGTCCATTATCCTTCACCTGTCCCTGGTTCACCAATTCCCTATTGGATCCCATCTTACCCCTCCCCACCATCTCCTCCTTATATTGACCATCTCCCTCCTCCATGAACAGTCTTGAAGAGTTTTGACCCAAAATATCAATAAACACCAGACAACAAAGATCTTGCTTCCTGAACACTTCTGGGTGTATTTTTATGGATTTTGAGCTGCTGATCACGAGAATCACTTTCCTATCATGTGCCATCTTTTTATATATAATCTATTTTTGAGATTTCCTGTCATATTTTAAATTTACTTCAAGCATACAAAACCACGAAGTGCCACATGCCATTGAAAATTCATCTTCTGCATTTGCACTTGGACGTCTTCCCTGCTGCTCTTGGTGCCGTCAGTGACGAACATGGTGAAAGGTTTCACCAGGACATTGCGACCATGGAAAAGCGGTTTCAGGGCGAATGGAAGTCCATTGATGCTGGCCGACTATTGTTGGACACCGACACGAGAGGCATCAGATGCTGAGTACAAACAAAAATCCGAGGCCAAACTTTTTTAGGTCAGTTGAACTAATGCAATTTGTCAGCGTCATCATGCGATTAAACCTGCTGAACTCAATCAAAGTTCATTTAATATTTCTCCAAACTCCCATGAGATACCGTCAATCTGAAATTATCTTTGTGTTCAGTTTGAAGGTGTCTATCATAATGCCCACTTTTTATTCAGGAAGCAAACCTTTTGAAAAAAACATGTTGCCTGGTGTAATTCCTTTGCCCCTACCCTCCTCCCACTGAAACTGCTCAAATTACTTGGGTTTCTCCAGCTTGGATACTTTTTTGCTCTAGTCTCTTGCATAGAAAGTGAAGCTTGGGGTATGGCATTCTCCTCAATTGACAGTCCCATCTCATCCAAGGGCATGGGTTGGACTGAGATGATGTTGGCAGCTTTTCCCTGTCCTGTGAATTCCAAATCCTCTGCTCCATCAGGGTGGACAAGATGGGACAGATGAGTGGGTGGGGGTGGGGAAGGGGAGTGGGGAGGGGTTAGAGCAAATAACTCCTTGCCCTCATTAAATGTTTCCCTCGCTAGATGGAAAAACCAGCTCAGCTGCCAGAGCAGCTCTCACACGCACCCGCTGCAGAAAAGAAAGCACTCTTGGGCATGGTCTGGAGGGGAACTTTGCATTTCAAAAATACCAGATCCACCCACTCACCACCTATTGACTCCGTGCTCCTGGTGAGCAGGTGCACAATCCACCACACCCTGTTTATTCCCTGTGTTCCTCATCCTGTCTGAATTATGGCATTCACCTGCCATCCTCTCCACCAGCAGTGATCTTTGTAGCAACAAATGAATCAGAATCAGAATTTATTGTCATGAACAAGTTATGAAATTCGGTGTTTTGCAGCAGCGTCGTTCTTGTACATTCATTTTATACCATCTTACTACATCACTGTACGAAAAAAAATTAAATAATAAAAGTGGTTGCGCACGAGAAGTGAGGCAGTGTCTTTGGTTCATTGATCGTTCGGGAATCTGACGGCAGCGGGGAAGAAGCTGTCCTTGTGCCGCTGGGTGCTCGTCTTTAGGCTCCTGAACCTTTTCCCCAATGGTAGAAGAGTGAAAAGGGAGTGGCCTGGGTGATGGGGTCTTTGAGGATAGAGGCTGTTTTTTTTAGACTCCGCAACCCACTGGAGTTTATTCTTGTCCTGAGAGTTGACACCTCCATACCTGGCAGTGATGTAACCAGCCAGAATGCTCACTATGGTCCACCTGTAAAGGTTTACAAGAGTCTTCGGTGACGTACCGAATTTTCTCAGACACCTCACAAAGTCTAGCCGCCTTCTTTGTGGTGGCATCAACGTGGAGGCTCCTGGACAGATTCTTGGAGATGTTGACACCCAGAAATTTGAAGTTCTTGACCCTCTCAATTACTGAGCCCTCGATGAGGACTGAGTCGTGTTCCCCTGACTTCCTCCTGAAGTCCACAATCATCTCCTTGGTTTTGTTGACATTGAATGCAAGGTTGTCGTTACATCATTCAACGAGCTGACCTGTCTCTCTCCTGGACGCTTCCTCATTACTGCTTGTGATTCTGTCAACAACTGTGGTGTCATCTGCAAATTTGTAGATAGCATTGAAATTGTGCCTGACCACACAGTCGTGGGTGTATAAAAAGTAGAGCAATGGGCTAAGCCCTCATCCTTGGGGTGCGTCTGTGTTGTGTTTATTTATTACTGAATATTTAATTTCTGTATTGCACCATTAATTTGTTGGCATTTTTTAACTTGTTTACATTTCTCACTTCTGTATACGTATCTTTTCTTGAATATGGTTTATTTTGCTCCACCGTTAAACAGAAATTCTGCCTGGCCCACAGCAAAAAAAATCTCAATGTTTCATACATTGTCATGCATGTTCTCTGACAATAAATCTGAACCTTAACTTTGACTTTAAATTTAAATTTAGACATACAGCAAAGTGATAGGCCCTTTCGGCCCATGAGCCCATGCTGCCCAATTTCACCCAATTAATCTACAACCTCGTACGTTTGGAAGGGCGGGAGGACTTTGAGGTCTCCTGGGTCCTCTCAACGTCTCCACTTGTGTCTTTCCTTATTTTTCAGCAAAGTTCACATTTTTCCACCAGGCACATCAATGCCTGTCACTAAGCATGTCTATATTCCCTAGGAAAAAAAATAGAGGAGGAGGAACCCTCTCTGCATCCTTCTCTATTTCTTCAGAGGTGCCAAGGGTGACCTACTTCCGGTCCAGTGGCTGACGAGACGGATGTGTACTTGGTGGATCTTGCCACAGGTAGGCTAAAAGATGTTTGGTGGAATAGATGGGTGGCTAGTTGGCTGGTGGTGTGTTCCTTCTTTCATGTTCGCATACCTCCATCTGCTCCTGACTCAATGTGCTCAGAGCCTTCTTGAAAACTCCATCTCCTCTTTAACTGGTGGAGTCCTAGGCAAAACCAAGAGGGAGGGGTGGGTTGCATCTTTAACCAGGAGGTTCTGAGAACATCCTTGAATCTTTTCCTCTATTCACCTGGTAACCTCTTCCCATGACAGAGACTGTGAAATGAATGCCGCTTTCATGAGTTTGCTAACAAGGTATGGGAACAATATAGTCTGCCCATCGTAGCCAACTGTTTGTACTCAAGGCTCTATTGATGGTGACATTGGTGTAGGAGAGAATATTTATGCATGTAGGGAATTTTGTGGAGACAGTGCTGGTGATATTTTTCCACTGCTTTGGTGTGGTTGCAGTGGTAATCTAGGGCAGGTTTACCATCTCTCAATAAACCATGAATTTAATGCCAAGTGAGAGGTCTTGATCTTCACACATTCTTTTCCTCAGACCAATGGTTCTCAACCTTTTTTTATCCACTCACATACCACCGGCGAGCTCTCCACTGGCCACCGTGACAGAGGTGCACCAAAGAAGAGGTACAAGGACTGCCTAAAGAAATCTCTTGGTGCCTGCCACATTGACCACCGCCAGTGGGCTGATATCGCATCAAACAGTACATCTTGGCGCCTCACAGTTCGGCGGGCAGCAACCTCCTTTAAAGAAGACCACAGAGCCCACCTCACTGACAAAAGACAAAGGAGGAAAAACCCAACACCCAACCCCAACCAACCAATTTTCCCCTGCAACCGCTGCAACCGTGTCTGCCTGTCCCGCATCGGACTTGTCAGCCACAAACGAGCCTGCAGCTGACGTGGACATTTACCCCCTCCATAAATCTTCGTCCGCGAAGCCAAGCCAAAGAAAGAAACTAGCCACAGAACACCTCTGGCATCCTAAATACCCTGAGGCTAGTATGGGATTACTTAAGGTGGTATGTAAGTAACCTTTGTTGACCTCACCAAAGCCTTTGACACCGTGAGCAGGAAAGGGCTTTGGCAAATACTAGAGCGCATCGGATTGCCCGCAAAGTTCCTCAACATGATTATCCAACTGCACGAAAACCAACAAGGTCGGGTCAGATACAGCAATGAGCTCTCTGAACCCTTCTCCATTAACAATGGCGTGAAGCAAGGCTGTGTTCTCGCACCAACCCTCTTTTCAATCTTCTTCAGCATGATGCTGAACCAAGCCATGAAAGACCTCAACAATGAAGACGCTGTTTACATCCGGTACTGCACGGATGGCAGTCTCTTCAATCTGAGGCGCCTGCAAGCTCACACCAAGACACAAGAGCAACTTGTCCGTGAACTACTCTTTGCAGACGATGCCGCTTTAGTTGCCCATTCAGAGCCAGCTCTTCAGCGCTTGACGTCCTGTTTTGCGGAAACTGCCAAAATGTTTGGCCTGGAAGTCAGCATGAAGAAAACTGAGGTCCTCCATCAGCCAGCTCCCCACCATGACTACCAGCCCCCCCACATCTCCATCGGGCACACAAATCTCAAAACGGTCAACCAGTTTACCTATCTCGCTGCACCATTTCATCAGACGCAAGGATCGACAACGAGATAGACAACAGACTCGCCAAGGGAAATAGTGCCTTTGGAAGACTACACAAAAGAGTCTGGAAAAACAACCAACTGAAAAACCTCACAAAGATAAGCGTATACAGAGCCGTTGTCATACCCACACTCCTGTTCGGCTCCGAATCATGGGTCCTCTACCGGCATCACCTACGGCTCCTAGAAAGCTTCCACCAGCGTTGTCTCTGCTCCATCCTCAACATTCATTGGAGCGCTTTCATCCCTAACGTCGAAGTACTCGAGATGGCAGAGGTCGACAGCATCGAATCCACGCTGCTGAAGATCCAGCTGCGCTGGGTTGGTCACGTCTCCAGAATGGAGGACCATCGCCTTCCCAAGATCGTGTTATATGGCGAGCTCTCCACTGGCCACCGTGACAGAGGTGCACCAAAGAAAAGGTACAAGGACTGCCTAAAGAAATCTCTTGGTGCCTGCCACATTGACCACCGCCAGTGGGCTGATATCGCCTCAAACCGTGCATCTTGGCGCCTCACAGTTTGGCGGGCAGCAACCTCCTTTGAAGAAGACCGCAGAGCCCACCTCACTGACAAAAGGCAAAGGAGGAAAAACCCAACACCCAACCCCAACCAACCAATTTTCCCCTGCAACCGCTGCAACCGTGTCTGCCTGTCCCGCATCGGTCTTGTCAGCCACCAACGAGCCTGCAGCTGACGTGGACATTTACCCCCTCCATAAATCTTCGTCCGCGAAGCCAAGCCAAAGAAAGAAATGTAAGTGGACAATAAAGGGTTGAGAACCCCTGCTTTAGGCAAGAATAGAGTGCAAACCACAAGCAGCAGGAGAAAGACCAGCCAGGACCAGGTACTGAAACTTCTCAAAATTATTCGATTCACATCATCCTTTCATTTGGATATTCACCCACACCACCTGGTGCTGTGTGGGAGAACTGCAGAAAACTATTTCATAACATCTGATGCTGGATGAGGTGAAAAAGTATTTGGAAATCTGATCCCATTGGAAATATTCCCAGCTGTCAATTCCTTCTCTCTCTCTCTGGGCAAATGCCTGAGAAGGTCAGCAAGGTTTGTGTAGCTAATATTATTGCAGTGTCAGTGACCTGTGTTTGAATCCGGTGCTATCTGTAAGCAATTTTTATGTTCTCCCCGTGTCTGCATGGGTTTCAAGTTCAAATGTAAATTTATTCAAATTTATTGTCAGAGTACTGGTATCACATACAACCCTGAGATTCTCTTTTTCTGTGGGCCAGGTAGAATTTCTACTGATCAGTAGTGTAAACTGTACTCCTGAAAAAGATATGTATACAAAAGAGAGAAATGTAAACAAAGAAAGGAATGTAAACAAACTGACTGTGCAATTGCAGGAATAATAAATATTTAGTAATACATGATGTGAAAGTAAGGGTCCTTAAATGAGTCCCTGATTAAGTTTGTCGTTGAGTTGTCTGATGTGGAGGGGTAGCAGCTGTTCTTGAACCTGATGGTGTGAGTCTTGTGCCACCTGTACCTCTTTCCTGATGGTAGCAGTGAGAACAGAGCTTGTCCTGGGTGGGGCGGATCCTTATGAATGCTGCTGTTCTCTGTCGTCAGTGCTCCATGTAGATTTTCTCGATGGTGGGGAGGGTTTTGCCTATGATGTGTCCATTACCTTTTGCCGAGCTTTCCACTCGGGGCTTTTCGTGTCCCCGTACCAGACCATGATGCAGCCAGTCAGCACACATTCTACCACACGTCTGTGGGAGTGGTGGGGGAGGGGCATGCAGAGATGGGGTGGTCACCTTTGAAATAACTGTTCAACTGAAGCAGCCGCATAAAATAACATGGCAACAGGAGGATGTAGCCACAGATCAGTGGTTGGATATCATATGGTGAGTGTCTCACAACCTAAGGGAACAAGTACAATGAGTGAACACAGCTTGAACACCATCCAGCACAAGGCAACCAGTTTGACTGGTGCTCCAGGGGTGGTGCGGTTAGTGCCAGTGACCTGAGTTCGCACCCGCGCCATCTGTAAGGTGTTTGCATGCTCTCCCCATGTCTGTGTGGGTTTCCTCCAGGTGCTTCGGATTCCTCCCAACCTCCAAAATGAATGAGCTTGCAGGTTAATTGGGTGATGTGGGTTTAAATGGGCAGAATTAGCTTCTACCACGTTGCAAATAATTTAAAAAAAAATTAACACCTGAAGTATTCATTCCCTATCACACTGGTGCTCAACTACAAAATACACAGCAGTCAACATTTCAAGCTGAGGCCCTTTTACAGTCTTGAAAATGGCTCCCAACATGACCCACTGGCTGACTGTTTCTCTCTGACGCTCCGAGTCCCTTCAGTTTCTCATTGTTTGGGTTAGCTATCAGCAGTAGTGGGGACACCACAGGGATCAGTACTGAGGCTTCAAATATTTACAGTCTTTATTAATGATCAGGATGAAGAGATCCAGTGAAATGGAGTCAAGTTAAGAACAGTACAAGAACAGGCCCCTTGCTATTTTTGCAAGGTCCTAAAAGGAAGCCCCGCATTGTGGCGCTCCCTTGAGTTGTGAAAGTGACTGCTGAGTTATTTGTTTGAATAGACAAGCCTCAACCTCCCGATGTTGAGTCAGTGACTTTAATTGACACAATGTTATTCCATTGATGCTTTATCGTTCATTTATTAAATGAGTGTGCAAAGTGAAAACATTCCTTTGCACAAACCATTCCAATTATTTGCCTAACTCTGGCCAGCTAACCCCACTCCGCGCCCAGGCAGAGGCTGGAGAAGTTCTCACCCTTGGCTTCATTCTTTCTGAGTTCAGCCTCATTTTCAGGCTCACAGACTTGTCTTAACATCCTCACCCCATCTCCCTTTGCTTAAAATTCTCGATGAAGGGTTCTGACTCAAAATGTCAACGATTCTTTTTCTTCCGCTGATGCTGCTCAATCCACGGAGTTCATCCAGCAGATCTTTGCTCCAAGTTCCAGCATCTGCAGTCTCCTTTTGCTTAGCCTATATCTACCAATTTAGCAAGGAGATCATTTAGTTTGCATTTGTTCTTGTTAAGTGCCCAGAAACATTTGCATATCTACATAAAGATTGCTATATACCTAACGTGTGCTGACCTGCACTGGGAATGTTTGATGGAAGCGGTTGTGGAGCAGTGAAAGAAAACAAGTAATCTCTGGATTGCTTCCTGTGCCGTGTGACAGTGAGGGCAGAAATAGAATTAGGTGGAGGTTAAATGTGTGGCTAAAGGGGTGGAGTAAGAGACAGGGTTTCAAGTTCTTGGACCAGTGGGACCACTGGGACCTTTTATGCGGAAGATGGGACCAATACCGTAATGATGGGTTACATCTTAATCCCAGAGGGACCAGTCTCTTGGCAGGGGCATTTGCTCGGGCTGTCAGGGGGGTTTAAACTAGTATGATTGGGGACAGGGTTTCAAGTTAGGCAGGAGAGCAGGGTGAGGGTTAGTAGGCTAAGGAAAGAAACAAGTTTGAATAATTTGAGGGAGGAAAAGCAGGAAATAGTTAAAAAGATGTAGAGAAAATTGTGAGAATGGAAGAGAGGAGGATATGCAGAAGGTAGGATGTAGGAGATCCCAGAGTTGTATTTATTTTAATGCGAGGAGCGTAGTAAGGAAGCTGGATGAGCTAAAGGTGTGGATTGACATGTGGCATTATGATGTTGTGGCCATTAGTGAGACGTGGTTGAAGGAAGGTTGTGACTGGCAGTTGAACGTTCCAGGATTTCGCTGCTTTAGATGTGACAGAGTTGGTGTATTAAGAGGGGGAGGTGTGGCATTACTTGTCCAAATGGGGAAAGGGAACTAGAAGAGCAAATGTGCAAGGAAATAGGTGAGATGTGCAGGAGAAATAGGGTGGTGTTGGTTGGGGATTTCAATTTTCCAAACATAGATTGGGAAACACAATCAGTAAAAGGGCAGGATTTATGTATTTATGCATTGTGTTCAGGATTGCTTTTTGCAGCAATATGTTGAGACGCCAACTAGAGGGGGAGCGGTGTTAGATCTATTGTTTGGGAATACAATGGGGCAGGTGACGGAGCTAAGCATTGGAGAGAAATTCGGATCCAGTGATCATGGGTCCATTAGCTTTAGCTTAATGATGGAAAGGGATAGGTTGGGTCTGAGGTTGAAGGTCTTCGAGTGGGGGGAGGGCCAGATTTGGAGAAATGAGAGTTGTGTGGGCTGATCTAGAGGATGTAGAGGAAATTTGGGGGGCATTTAGGGGTGAGATTTTGAGAGTACAGGATCTTTATGTTCCAGTCAGGCCGAAGTGGAAGACTAAAGGTTTGAGGGAGCCGTGGTTTTCTGGTGAAATTAAGAAGTTGGTTCGGGACAAGAGGGAGGCCTTTACCAAATATAAAAAACAAGGGATTGAGGAGATCTATGCTCATTACTTAAATTGCAGAGGGAAATTAGAAAGGCAAAAATAAGGTATGAGGAGTCCATAGCTAATAAGGCAAAGGTGAATCCTAAGGGTTTTTACAGATATGTGAACAGTAAAAGGAGGATAGAATAGGTCCACTGGATGATGGGACCGGTGAACTATGTCAGGAATCGTATGAGGTGGGAGAAATATTGCACAATTTTTTCTCGTCTGTATTCACGAGGGAAAGGGACATTGGGCTATACGAGATATGAGAGGCAAAGGGCTTAGTTATGGAAAGGATAGGGATGAGTAAAGTGAGAGTTTTGGAGCTTCTAGGGTCAATTCTCTTGGTCCTAATGGGACTTTAAGGGAGGTCAGGGAACAAATAGCGGGGGCACTGCCAGTGATTTTTCAAAGATCACTGGAGGAGGGGGTGGTACCACAGGATTGGAAGGTTGAAAATGTTGTTCCATTGTACAAAAAAGGCAGTAGGTGTAGGCCAAGTAATTATCGGCCAGTAAGTTTGACTTCGGTGGTGGGGAAGGTTATGGAAGGCATTCTTTGGGATAGTATACATGCATATCTGGATAGGCAGGGATTGATTAGGGGCACCCAATGTGGGTTTGTAAAAGGAAAGTCATGTTTGATGAACCTTGTTGAGTTTTTTGAGGAAGTGACAAAAAAGGTGGATGAAGGTAGAGCGGTGGATGTGATCTATTTGGATTTTAGTTAGGCTCTTGATAAGGTTCCACATGGAAGGTTAATAAGGAAAGTTCAGTCACTAGGAATTAGTAGAGAGATTGTGACATGGGTTCAGAGGTGGCTGGAAGATAGACAGCAGAGAGTCATGGTGGACAACTGTATGTCAGGTTGGAAGCCTGTGACAAGCAGGGTGCCTCAGGGATCAGTGCTAGGTCCCTTGTTGTTTATCATTTATATTAATGATTTAGAGGAGGGTGTAGTTAACTGGGTAAGCAAATATGCGGATGATACGAAAATAGGGGGAGTGGTGGATAGTGAGGTAGATTTTCTTGGATTACAGAAGGATTTGGTTTGTTTGGAAGAGTGGGCTGAAAGATGGCAAATGGAATTCAATGTGAGATGTTGCATTAAAGTAAAAATAACCAGAATAGGACATATATAGTTAAGGAGAGGACATTGAGGCACGCAGAGGAGCAAAGGGACCTGGGGGTTATGGTACAGAGTTCACTGAAGGTGAATTCCCATGTAGACAGGGTGGTTAAGAAGGCATATGGTATGTTGGCCTTCATAAATCATAGTATAGAGTATAGGAGCTGGGAGGTGATGCTGCAGCTGTTGAGGCCAGGTTTGGAGTACTGTGCTCAATTCTGGTCTCCAAATTATAGAAAGGATATAGATAAGGTGGAGAGGATGCAGAGAAGGTTTACAAGGATGTTGCCTGGCTTACAGCATCTGGATTACAGGGAGAGATTAAGGAGACTGGGACTTTATTCATTGGAACGTAGACGACTGTGAGGGGATAGAAGTATTTAAAATTATGAAAGGAATAGATAGTCTAGACATAAACAGACTCTTTCCCCTGAGGGCAGGGAAGGTTGGAACAAGAGGCCATGAGTTAAGGGTAAGGGGATGACACTTTAGCAGAAATATTAGAGGTGGCTTTTTCACTCAGCAAGTGGTGGCAGAATGGAATGAACTTCTGAATGAAATAGTTGTGTCAGGGTCCCTTCTGTCATTTAAGATAAGGTTGGATGTGTACATGGAGGTGAGGGGGTTGGAGAGTTATTTGGCGGTGAGCGGGAGGTTTGAGCTAGTGGAGTTGTTCTAGTGAACCAGTGTGGACTCGAAAGGCCGACATGGCCTGTTTCCGCTCCGTAAATGGCTATATGGCTATATGGTTAATACAGTTCTGTAGTTCTGGCCCCCAAATTATAGGAAGGATATCAAGGCAGAGAAAATTTACAAAAATGTTGTCTGGATTGCAGTATCTAGAATACAAAGAAGGATCGAGTAGACTGGGTCTTTATTCATTGGAGTGTAGAAGGTTGAAGGAGGGATTTGAATAGGTTCTTCCCCTGTAGGGTGAGATTGGAATGAAGGGTCATAAATTAAAGGTAGGGGGAAAAATTTAGAAGTAACATGAGAGGGAGCTTCTTCATTCAGAGAGTAGTGGCTGAGTGGAATGACCTTAAGGAAGAAGTGGTTGTGGCAAGGTCAATTTTGTCATTTAAGAAAAGGTTGGATAAGTGCATGGATATGAGGGGGTTGGAGGGTTATGGGCAGGGAGCAGGTAAGTGGGACTAGAGGAGATCACTTAAATCGGTACGGCCTAGAGGGGCCGAGATGGCCTGTTTACGTACTGTAATTATTCTTTTTCTTCTTTGGCTTGGCTTCGCGGACGAAGATTTATGGAGGGGGTAAAAAGTCCACGTCAGCTGCAGGCTCGTTTGTGGCTGACCAGTCCGATGCGGGACAGGCAGACACGATTGCAGCGGTTGCAAGGGAAAATTGGTTGGTTGGGGTTGGGTGTTGGGTTTTTCCTCCTTTGCCTTTTGTCAGTGAGGTGGGCTCTGCGGTCTTCTTCAAAGGAGGCTGCTGCCCGCCAAACTGTGAGGCGCCAAGATGCACGGTTTGAGGCGTTATCAGCCCACTGGCGGTGGTCAATGTGGCAGGCACCAAGAGATTTCTTTAGGCAGTCCTTGTATCTTTTCTTTGGTGCACCTCTGTCACGGTGGCCAGTGGAGAGCTCGCCATATAATACGATCTTGGGAAGGCGATGGTCCTCCATTCTGGAGACGTGACCCATCCAGCGCAGCTGGATCTTCAGCAGCGTGGACTCGATGCTGTCGACCTCTGCCATCTCGAGTACCTCGACGTTAGGGGTGTGAGCGCTCCAATGGATGTTGAGGATGGAGCGGAGACAACGCTGGTGGAAGCGTTCTAGGAGCCGTAGGTGGTGCCGGTAGAGGACCCATGATTCGGAGCCGAACAGGAGTGTGGGTATGACAACGGCTCTGTATACGCTTATCTTTGTGAGGTTTTTCAGTTGGTTGTTTTTCCAGACTCTTTTGTGTAGTCTTCCAAAGGCGCTATTTGCCTTGGCGAGTCTGTTGTCTATCTCATTGTCGATCCTTGCATCTGATGAAATGGTGCAGCCGAGATAGGTAAACTGGTTGACCGTTTTGAGTTTTGTGTGCCCGATGGAGATGTGGGGGGGCTGGTAGTCATGGTGGGGAGCTGGCTGATGGAGGACCTCAGTTTTCTTCAGGCTGACTTCCAGGCCAAACATTTTGGCAGTTTCCGCAAAGCAGGACGTCAAGCGCTGAAGAGCTGGCTCTGAATGGTTATATAAAACTTCTGATATCCAGCAGCTCTGGGGATTGGTAGATGCTGGATAAATGAATTTTCTAGTTGCTTAAAATCGCATGCTGCATATTTGGCAAACTAACGTATCTTTTACCTATTTATTTTCTGCCATTTTTTTTGCCAGTGGAACTGGAGATTGTAGGGAAGGAAGACATTACAAAATGGGTGGAGGTGAGACCCCATCAAAGGATTCTAAACAAAAAAGCAACATTTAATACTGAGGTGATGCTGATTCTGAAGGCAGATTGAGGGTTGATGTGTGACTGGAATATAGTGCACTCGAAATCTGGTGTAAATTAAGGACCAGAGGAGATTCTGGCAATGAGAGGCATTTCCCTTTACTATTAAAACCCCTTGTCCAGTTGTAGTGTGAATAAAAGCTCTCATGACTGGAGGAAGAACAAACACTTTTATTAGCTTATAACGAAGGGTAGGGTCTCACAGTGGTCTTCAGAAGGGTTCTGGGTTTAGGCGGGAAACCAGGGTTATATGTGAGCAGATGGAGGCGGATCTGGGAGGTGGAGCCAGCCATCTGCACAACACCCTACCAGTGAATCCCAGTTCACTGCACCAGTTCATGAGTGCCAGCAGATTGCCAAATGGCTGACTGTCTGACAGCTCCCCAGAGCATCAACCCAGGGCCGCCAGTTCCAGGTCAGGTTGAACAATGCCTGCCTACTTCAGCACAATCCTCAAAATCCTGCTGAAAGGGGAACCAAGGTTACCATTGAAATAGGGTTTTAGCCTGTGTCTAGCCTGGGTGCGTTTGATAGGACAGTGGAGAGAGAGAGTTTTACTCTGCAACTCACCAAGCTCTCCTCACCTTGATGTGTGACTGAACTGTGAAAGAAAAGTTTTACTCTAACCCATTTTTTTCTTTTTGATGGGTCAACTAATGACCCACGACTGCATCACCAGATCCAGCTCCAACAGTGTCGTCAAATCTACAGATGACACCACATTTGTTGGCCTCATCAGCAACAACGATGAGTCGCACTACAGAGAAGAGGTGGAGAATCTTGCAAAATGGTGTGAGAGTAAAAATCTGAGTCTCAACGTGGACAAGGTGAAGGAGTTGATCGTGGACTTCAGGAGGACCAGGAACAACCACCCTCCACTACACAGCAACAACTCTGTCGTGGACAGTTCACTTAACTAATGACCTATTGTGGACACACAACATTCTCTCACTTGCTTGTCACGAAGGCACAGAAGTGGCTACATATCCTGAGAAGACCGAAGCTGGCAAGGTTACCGGCCTCCATTATGCCAACCTTCTATAGGAGCTCTATTGAGTATCTTGGTCGGCTGCATCACAGGGTGGCATGCCCCTGTTGAGCAGTGGGGACTTGTCCATGTTCCAGAACTAAGTGACTCAAGTGCCTGTCTAGACAGTTCCTCAATGCTGTCAGCAACTCTGCTTCCACCTGTCTCTCATTCAGTCTATTCCAGGAACAGCACTCAGTGGGTGAAAAAGATACCCCTCTGATCCCAGAGGGGTAAATCTGTGTCATCCAGTTTTATCGACCGCTGATATGGAGAATAGTTTCCTGTAGTCTAACCTAGCTACTTCTCTTTATATATACTG
The DNA here is from genome assembly GCF_036971445.1 of Narcine bancroftii. NCBI lineage: Eukaryota > Metazoa > Chordata > Chondrichthyes > Torpediniformes > Narcinidae > Narcine > Narcine bancroftii. The sequence continues at coordinate 259,885,813 of NC_091471.1, read as the reverse complement.
CATATGTTATACGTCTTATTCATGTCCCTTCTGAAACCTCTCTATTCGTGGAAACAGAACTATTCCACTAGCCTCTCCTCATAACTGATACACTCCATCCCGGGCAATAACCTGGTGAATCTCCTCTGCACCCTTTCCCTCACTATATCATACTTTCCGAAAGAGGAGGCACATGCACATCTTCTGAACAGAAGCCTGTCACATTTGTGGCCAGAAATGTGAAATTAATAACACCATCACCACATGCTTTACCAGTTGAACATCTCCGTGTCTTTATTTTCCTGCTTCCCTTATTTCATCATCCTGCACCTCCAGTGCATACCATCTGACTTCCGGTCAGGTTAATACATATCATGCATATTCATTATCATGACATCCCTCCTTTCACCAGAAATAAACTTCATATCTTTATGTTTAAATGTAAACACTTTAACACTATCAATAGCATTTTTCTGCCTTCTGAACCAACAAAACAACTTCAAATTCAAAACAAAACCAACTTCAAATTCCCTCTTCACAAAATGTTATAACCCAATGTGATATAATAGCTCAACTGTTCTTCTGTAATTATACTAATACAATGCTCACCTCATATGCAAAATGTAAACATTTAAATTTATACACCTCACATGTTTAAATTCCAATACTTTTGTTTTTTTTTCATTTAATACCAAATAGTCCACTAAACCAAATGCAATTCGTACAGCACTCATACATGTACTTTATGATGTATTGATCAAATCACTGTCCAAATGTTCCCATTATCATTTCTCTTCCTTGCTGAGTAACATTACTGCGCTTCATTGAAACTCATTCCAACTATCACAAACTTTCACTTTCGTGATAATGCGGGCACGATTAGAAATATGGCACAAAATCTTCATATCGTTTAGGTGGTTTCCTGTCCCGTCTCGGCCTTCCTGCAATGCTACTGTCGCAACTTGGTTGTTCACCCTCAGCACCGGAAGCACTGCTCGCTGCGGCCTCTGGTGTTTCTGGTACTCTGGTCACTTCATCGGGAATGCTGGTAACTACCTCTGGAACGTCACCTGGTCCCTCAGGTTGAGCATCTCGTATTGGACTTCCAACCACTTCACTCAGTGTCGCTCTGGATTGGTACTTTTTGACACCAGACACGTTTCTTTTGTATAGGACTCCAGCTGGAGACTTGACTGTTACCATACTGCCGCTTCAGGATACAACAGTGTAAGGTTGATGGTAATAAGGTGTGTCTAGCTTACCACCACTCCTTTGCCTCACAAGAACATTATCTCCAGGCATGATGTCTGAGTACCTGGCCCCACGTCTCGAGTCTGCATACAGCTTTGCTGCTCCCTTCTTTTCAGCATCGTGGTTCCTCATCTCCTGGTCGTCCCTGATTTCCTTTATGTCGGGCATTTTTGTGCGGATTTTCCTCCCGAAAAGTACTTCTGCAGGACTTTTTCCTGTGGTTGCATGAGGCGTTGCCCGATAGACAGCTACATAGGATAGCAATGCTTCTCTCCAGTTCTGTTCTTCTGCATGAGCAATCCGTAATCGTTTTTCGATGGACTGATTTTGTCTCTCTACTTCCCCGTTGGCTTGCGGCCATTTCAGAGTTACTTTATGATGGTGGATACCTGTGGTCCTCATGTATTCAGCAAATGTCTCTGAAATGAACTGTGGACCATTGTCAGAGTATAGCGTAACAGGCAATCCATATCTCGCGAAGATCTCTGCCAATGCTTGTATTGTTTTTTGTGGTCGTTGACCTCATCACAGAATACTCATAGTATCTGCTGTAGTAATCTATCACTACCATGATTGACTCGCCAGTTGGTAACGGTCCGAGAAAATCAACAGCTACATCGATCCACGGTCCTGTCGGGAGTTGCGTACTCCGGATCGGCTCTGGAGGATTACTCCTACTTGTGAGTTGACACCCATGGCAGGTTTTGACGAATTTCTCTGCATCTTTATCACAACCCGGCCACCATACTTTACTCCTGAGGTTTTGCTTGGTACCAACAATACCTAGGTGTCCTTCATGAGCTAATGATACGATCTTCGTCTCAACCTCTGTGGTATCACTAATCTACACCCCCTCAATACACACTGCCCGATGCAACAAAGTTCGTCTCTAATGGGAATATATGCCTTGTCAATGCACTTGTCCCATTGTCCACTTTGGATACATTCTCTAACTTCCTTGAGTTCTGGGTCATGTTCGGACTCTCTCTCGACTTCCCTCGTTGTCACAGCTTCCGGAGTCGACTGAATAGCTTCGAAGCGTACAAAGCTCTCTGCTTCTGTCCCCAATTCTGACTTGGATTGTGGGCATCCATCTTTCACCAATCTGGACAGCGGATCAGCAATGTTTGCTTTCCCGGCAATGTGAACTACTCTGTACTTGTACGGTTGGAGTTCTATCCTGGCACACGGTTTGGACCTGGCGGCATAGATCACCTCCAATGGTTTATGGTCCATGATGAGTTCAAATTCAATGCCATACAAATATGCATGGAATCTCTCGCAGACCCATACAAGTCCGAGTGCTTCTTTCTCTGTCTAAGAATATCTCCTTTCCACATCTGTCAAAGATCTGCTGGCATAGGCAATGATTCGTGGTCCCACATCACACATCTGGACCAACACGGCTCCTAAACCAACAGGACTAGCATCCGCTATGACTTTGGTTGGTGCAGCCGGATCATAATACCCAAGAGTATCGGCATTCGTCAGACTTTGTTTCAGAGCTGTGAATGCTTCCCTCTGCTCAGAGCCAAAATGGAATGGTACACCTTTCCTGGTTAGTTTCCTCAGTGGTTCTGCCAGTGTAGCAAAATTAGGGATGAACTTTGCGCAATAATTAACCAATCCCAAGAAACTCCTCACCTCCGTTGCATTCTGGGATTCACGTGCATCTGCAACAGCTTTCACCTTGGCATCAGCTGGGTTCAGTCCTTCCCGTGTAAGCCTGTGTCCCATGAAGTCCATCTCTGAGACACCAAACTGGCACTTGTCTCCATTCACAGTAAGGCCTGCCCCCTGTAGTCTGGATAGCACACGCCTCAACTGTCTGTCATGCTCTTCCTTTGTAGCCGCATGGACTATGATGTCATCAGAAATGTTGGCAACTCCAGGAATGCCTTGAATCACTCGATGGATTTCATACTGGTAGATCTCAGGAGCTGCATTGATGCCGAACGATAGTCTCTTGTATCGGTACAATCCACAGTGAGTCACAAATGTTGTCACGTCCCTGGATTCTGGGTCCAGCTCTAATTGATGATAGCCCAATTTTAAATCAATTTTTGAGAACACCTGACTGGTAGTTAACTCCTGAAGTACTTCCTCCAATGTCGGTATGGGGTGTCGTTCTCGAATTATAGCTTCATTGGCCATTCTCATATCAACACACAGTCTTATGTCACCATTTGGTTTGGGCACAATCACTACTGGGCTGACCCATTGTGTTGAATGTTCTACAGGTTCAATAGTGTCTTGGTCGATCAACTCTTTGATTTTGGCCTCGACTTTCCCACGAAGTCCAAATGGAGTTCTGCGCACTGGTTGCGCCTTGGGTTTGACCGTTTTGTCCACTGCTAGCTTTAGTTGTCAACCTTTCAGCTTTCCTACTCCCTGGAAAACTACGGGGAATTCTTGCTTCATATCCTCGTATGACTGAACTGAATTGACACGAGCTCCAATATGAAGTATTGCCAGGTCTTGCGCCGTGCGTCTACTCAGCAATGGTTCTCCCCTCTCGTCTATGACAACAAACTCTGCTTCGGTGTACTTGTCACCAGCTTCAACAGTCACAGTGAAACATCCAATGGTCTGCAATGTATGTCTTGCTGTGTATGGATACAGTTTCTTTGAACACTTCTTTGATGTACAAATGATCTTTTTTCTTTTCAATTTCTCCCATAAATGTCAGTCAATTACATTACTGTCACTGCCTGAGTCTACAATGACTGGAACTGTCACACCACCAATTATCACTGGGACCTTCTCATGATGTACATCATTCAATGTAAAGTGATAGTATTCCTGCCCATCCTGGTTGTCATCATCGTCGTCACTTTCTGGGTCACCTTCTATATGGCGAATAGTGCCTTTCTTTCCAGGATACTTTCCTTTTCCCCCAAGCTTTGCCCTTAGAAGCTGTACTCTTCCCATTCTGGTTTGCATTTGACTTACTTTTGCACTTCTTTGCAAAGTGGTCCTTACCTCCACACTTTCTACAAACTTTGCCTTTTGCTGGGCAGCATGGGTCTTTTCCAAAATGACCTCTGTTTCCACATCTGTAACATTCCAAGTCACGTGTCGGCATATTTCTTGGCTGGCTATGGCTATGCGAGAGCCTATTTACTTGTTGACCAACTTTGTCTTTACTGGGCTGGCTTGAGTTGTCTTTCAGTTTCATGGTATGAAATTGCCCCTCAACAGCCTCTAATGCAGCAGCAATTGCTAAAGCATTGGTAAGTTTCAACTCACCCCCTTTTTCCAGCAATCGCCTTCTGAGTTTGTCTGATCTGCAGTGCTGCACAACTTGATCCAATAACTGGTTGTCCAAATCAGCTGCCACGTAATTGCATCCAACAGCCAGTTGTCGCAATCTCATCACGTACTGGGCAACCGTTTCTCCATCTTCTTGTTTTGTTTTGCGAAACAAATGGCGTTGAAATGTAGCATTCGGTGTCACCACATAGTGTGCATTCAATGCATCTACGGCTTTCTGGTATTCCTCCTTCCTTCCAGTATTCGAAAGCGTCTTAAAAGTTTCCCGAACTGCGCGTCCTGCAGTGAAGAGAAGTAACGCCCTCCGCTGCACTTTCTGTTCCGCCGTACTGCTATCGAGAAATAGGCCACGACTGTCGGCGTAGGCTTCAAATTCTTCTAGCCGTGCCTTCCACTTCACACTCACAGTGCTTGCATCACCCGATGGGTCAAAATGAGGAACACCTCGAAGTGCTAGAAATTCAGCTCCTGTGACTGCCATGAAGAAAACCTTCCAGCTCAAAGCCACCGATTCAAAATCCAAAATGTTTATCACATTTAAAATCCAAAATGTTTATCCTCGTCGCCAATGTCACATTTGTGGCCCGAAATGTGAAATTAATAACACCATCACCACATGCTTTACCAGTTGAACATCCCCGTGTCATTATTTTCCTGCTTCCATTATTCCACCATTTCGCGCCCTCCCTCCTCCAGTGCATACCATCTGACTTCCGGTCAGGTTAATACATATCATCATATTCATTATCATGACAAAGCCTACTTGCCACTGACCTAGATGGGGTCCAGAATGTTTCTCCCCCTTGATCCCTGAGGAGGATGTGGTGCACTTAGACCTGCATGCAGGGACAATCCCATCAGCCTTCTCCATGCTGTTACTCACTCGCTGTTATAGTCCATTGACCCAGGATTCAAATCCGGTGCTGTCTGTAAGGAATTTATATGCTCTCCTCATGTTTGTGTGGGTTTCCTCCAGGAGCTCCAATTTCCTCCTAAACGAATGGGGATGTAGGTCAATCGGGTGTATTTGGGTAGCACAGGCTCATGGGCCAAAAGGGCCTGTTACTGTGTCTAAATTTAAATCTCTACCCTGGTGTGCTCTGTCACATTACGGTAGATGGCAAGCATACTAGTTGGACAGCATGCACCTGCTTTCAACTAATACTTTAGCCAAAGGTAACCTCAGAAAGGGAGCAGGGAATTGGAATGGGTAGAATCCCCAACAGACCTGCTGGGCTTGGGCAACTCGGCCTAGCTCAGGATCAAACCAGTAGCGACAATACACACCTGACCCATTACCTCTACACTAGATAAAGATCATGAGCTTTGGACTGGAATACTGCCAGCATTTATGGAAAAACCCCCTCAAAAACACAAACTATCTGCAAGCTCCTGCATTGGTGGAGACACAAGAATTGAAAGGTGCTTCTTAAAGGCCTGCTCTGTGGTATATTGTGTACCATGGCCTCTCATTATCAGAAATGAGAGCTTCAGAAGATTGATGGGATCTGCATGCCACCTCAGTGAGAATAGAACATTGCATCTGAGAGATTGTTTTAGGTATATCTGAAGCTGCTGAAAGCAGACAATTATAGCCTGGATAGAGTTGGCAATCAATGATTGATTGCCTTTCTCAATTGGGAGGTTCAGAACCACAGTACTTCCACCCCAGAAGAAATATTGAGATTTTTAACGATCGTGGTGGGGAAAAGGAGGTGAAACCAAAAGACTAACATTGGGAGGCACAGTTAGCCTAGCGGTTAGCGCAATACCTTTGCAGCACCAGGGATCGGGACCGGAGTTTGAATCCCGCGCTGTCTATAAGGAGTTTGCGTGGGCTTTCCCCAGATGCTCTGGTTTCCTCCCACTGCTCAAAATGAAAAGTGTAGGTTAATCGGGTGTAATTAGGTGGCACGGACTCATGGGCCGAAATGGCATGTTACTGTGCTGTATGTATATATTTAAAATTTGAGCATTTAAAATCTAGGCCAGAGTTAGGTTCTGACCAGTGTTGGGCCCTGTAGGAATGTATGGAGTAGTTTATTACCATAGGACAGGCATTGTCCCATCCCCAAATGTTCCCCCAGGATGCACGTGAACTCCACTGGCAGCAAAAACAGAGACTGCTGGAGGAATTTAAACTTTTATAAAGGAAATAGATTTTACTCAGCAGATTGTTTGTGATTCGAGGCGAGGGACCCACGTAGGATGCGGGTGATTGTAGTCAAGGGCCTCACACCAGGCTGCGGACTGCTGGAGACTGACTCGAGGCTGACCGCAGGGGTATCAGGCATATGAACCGGAATGAGGGAGGGTGCTGGAGGCTTCCCGATTGTGTCGAAGCTGTGCATCTGGAACTCGGGTTGCCAATGGTTTGGACTGAAGGCGGTGTGTGTGCAGAGGCTGCAGGAGCGCTGGAGTCAAAGCCATGGGCATTCAGTGACTCTTTGGCTGTAAGGAGCCTTGGGAAATTTTTGCTGAGAGCAAATCTTATGGGAGACTGAAGAAAATACTGTGTAATATCACATTTTCTGTTTTATTACATGATGAAAAAAGAATCTTGAATTTTGAAAAAAGGGCTAGTGGAAACAGTCACAGCACATCAGCGTGATGCTGCCTTGAGGTGTTGCCTGTAACACTATCTCATCTCCATGACTGCAGATGAATTGGAGCTGATTGGCAAGTCAACCCCTGCAGGCTCATCACCCCCCTCTCTTCCCCTGCCCTGCACAAGTGCTGGAAATGGTAATGAAATATTAAACCAAGCTCATCACACAGCAGGCTAGGGCTGGGTATGGTGAGCGATTCTCCTACTAGCCCAGAGCCTTTCTGCCATCGGCAGTGCCAGTATCAAGGAGTGTGATGGAACCCTGGTCCTCGGCTGTGGCTTAGCTGGGGGTGAGTGGGGGAAGTGACCGCTCCCCCCAAGCACATTTTACAAAAATGGTGCCTTCCCTCCCCCTACCTTCCTGGTATTATGCCACCATTCAACCACTGACTCACCACCTGGTATGCGTCATGGCGCCTTTTTCATGAGCTTGCTCCCCTAATCTTAGAACCTGGCTATGCCCCTGCACTCCAGATGACTACAGCCCCAATTCTCAAAACTGGACCATCCAGACCACACAGCCCTCTTAAACTATCTTAAATGCTTCCTCAGCCAATTGCTGTGTGTGCCATCTTTATTTCATGAATATTCATTATCTATCTATTTTATACGTTTATTGTCTTTTTTAATCCTATTAAGTTTATGAATAGTTTTTTTTAAACAACTCTCTGTTTGGCTGCAGCAAGTTAGAATTTTGGTGCATATGTACGCCATACATTGTCCATATGGAGGATGGCCGATTGCCCAAAGATGTCCTCTGCGGTGGGCTACCAGATGTTCCCTGCCCTATTGGCTGCCCACGTCTTCGATTAAAAAAGACATAATCAAGTACGATCACCAGTCATTTCATGTCAACCATACTGACTGGGAAAGCTTCGCCAAAAAATCGCATGATTCGCAACAACTACAAAAAGTTCTGTGAGGGCGCAAGTGCTACAAGGCACCGTGTTCATCTTCGCTCGCGAAGGGATGGGCCACGATGGATAATGAAACAATGAACTCATCTTCATCACTATTAGCCTAATCTCTCCTTCCATCCTGTTTTGGTGAATCTTTGCTGCACTTTCTCCTGAAGATAAGGAGAACAAATTACTCAGGGTGTGATCTCACTAAGACTCTGTCCATTGAAATCCTTGATCCTGCACTTAACTCCTCTGACTATGAACGTCACCGTCAGAAGATTAGAGTGTGATGAATCTCTGCTAAACTGTCTGCCTCGCTGTACTAACATTGGCTGTGCATTATCTCTACTGTTAAGGACACTCCCCTTGGGTATAACTGTGTATGCACCTATTGTCTTTCATTATTGTACCGTTGGTTTCTGCTAATAAAAGCCATGATTATTGTTTGACCACATCGTCTTTGTCTACGTCATCAACTGGCACTTCATAGAGGTCAGGCAACCAAAATACTCAGAAGGTGATGTTGATCTTCATATTCTCAGCATTGTAAGAGCCACTGTGCCCATATAGTTTGACCATAAAACCGAGCCATTGCTTGCTAACTTGGAGCAGCAGGGTGATCAACTGCATTATAACCACCAGGTGGTGCTGCAGGATGAGGGCGAGGAGAGTCCTGATTCTGGCCCAAAATGTTAACCATTCTTTTTCTCCACCGGAACATTGCTCGACCTACTGAGTTCCTGTAGCAGATGTGTTGGGGTTCAGATTCCAGCATCTGCAGTCTCCTGTCTGCCTCCAAAATATTGATTGACTGGAGTTCCCTGGGATACGGCGAGAGATCCTGGTGGTGCGGGCCAACCTGGGAGGCTTGGAACTGGAGCTGGAGTCCACGTGGCACCAGATGGCGGTGGACCCAAGTAGACAGGAAGGGCACGTGGATATGGAAGTGAGGCTGGGTGAGTACATGGTCATGAAATCAGCAGGAAGTGCAGATGGGGAGTAGTAAGAGAAACTCTCAGAGAACTCCCTTCAAAAAGAAGAGGAGAACTTCTTTAGGGTAGTCCTGTAGGAATTCCATTCCTTTCTCTCATTTCCTCCATCTCCATCACATCTGCTCCCAGGACAAGGCCTTCCATGCCAGATCTTCAGAGATATTCTCCTTCTTCAAACAACATGGCTTTCTCTCTACCACCATCACCTCAGCCCTCACCTGCATATCCTCCATTACCCCACATCTGCCCTCGACTCCTACGCCCCAACATGCAATAATGACAGGATTTCCCTTGTCCTCATCTACCACCTCATCAGTCTCCGTCTCCAAAATATCCTCCTCCTCCATTTCCACTACCTACAATGATCCCACCACCAGACACATATTCCCCTCTCCTCCCCTTTCTGCCTTCCGCAGGGACTGCTCCCTCCATGATTCCTTTGTTCACTCCTCCCTCCCCACCTATCATTCCCTTGGTACCTATCCCTGTGACTGCACCTCCTCCCTCAGCACCATTCAGGGCTCCAAGCAGTTCTCTATGTGAAGCAACATTTCACGTGAATCTGCAAGGGTCATCTACTGCATCTGGTGCTCCCACTGTGGTCTCCTCTACATCGGAGAGACTGGACACAGACTAGGAGATCGCTTTGTTGAGCATCTCGACTCTGTCCCCGCAATAGTGTGGATCGCCCTGTGGCCACCCATTTCAATTTCCTTAATGACAGGTCTGTCCATTATCTCATGCATTGCCAGACTAACAGCAAATTGGAGGAACAACACCTCATCTTCCATCTGGGCACCCTCCAACCGGATGGTGTTAATATCAGTTTCCATTAAACCTCCACCCTTCTTCTTCCTCCTATCGCCTTTCCCACAGCTCTCAGTTTCTCTCTCTCTCAGTCTCTTAAGGTTTTAGACTGCACACATGTAATGGCACAATCAGTGAAATTTGCCGTTACGTGGGCAGTCTGTAAAAGAAAGGGCAGGAATTTTTAGTCAATTCCTGCACCACAATTTATCTTGCAGGACCCCCCTACTACTTTTCGGGGTCTAAGTCACACCACAAAACTCACCTCATGAATCCGACGTCCAGCTGATGACTCAGGCCACATTGCACCATGACTAATGTGCAGTGTAAACGACCACAAGGTGAGTAATTATGTTATTTTATGCTAAAAATTTCCAAGATTTTTCTGATATTGCTGTCTAAAAAACACTACTCTCTCTCTCTCTCTCTCTCTCTCTCTCTATTTCTTCCCTTTTCCCTCTGTCTTCTTCCACAGAGTCAAAAATCAATTCTCACCTTCCCTCTTAGCATATCCAATTACCACCTTTTGATGATGTGGTGGTAAACCACTGGCCTACTGCAGGGGGCAACCTCTGTACCTGCAGAAGAGCATGGGGACAAGACAACACCTGGCTGGCTGTCAATCAGCTGACCTGAATAGACCAAGCCCCACCCAGTCGGGTGTCAATCACCCTCCGGGGTATAAGCCCGAGCCAGCCCTTCGGAGACACTCTCAAAGTTTACAGCAGCTCTCCTCACAGCTGGTTCTGTGGAAGTTTATGTCGAATAAAGCCTGTTGTACAGTCTTCTGGTTTTGTGAGTTTGCTTCTGACAGACAGCGCACCACAGGTGGCCGGTCTGGATTCCTCCCTCTGCCATTCTTCAGTCTTTATTCAGATGCCTCCTCTTTATGCTTATACCTTGAAGAAGGGCTCAGGCTCCAAACATCAGTAATCTTTACCTGCTATGGACACTGTGAGACTGGCTTGTGTTCCTCCAGCATTTCTGTGTGTTTTTACCAAGACATTGACTGTCCATTTCTCCCCATGAATGCTGCCTGACCCACTGAATTCCTCTGGCATTATGGTCACTTAACCACAGAGAAGATTTACAAGGATGTTGCTGGGACTTGAAGAGCAAGACTCGTGGGAGTCTGGAAGAGGACTTCATAGAATGCATCCACGATAGCTTTCTTGAGCATCATGTTAAGGAACCAACAAGAGAAAATGCTCTCCTGGATCTAGTGTTGTGCAATGAGATAGGTAGAGTAAATGATGTATTAGTCAGAGACCATCTGGGAAATAGCGATCATAGAATGATTGAATTTCTCATTCAGATGGAAGGGGAAATAGTTAGATCTAAAACTAATATATTATGCTTAAACAGGGGTGACTACCATAGGATGAGGGAAGAATTGGGCAGAGTGGACTGGACTGGAAGCACAGGCTAATTGATGAAACAGTTGAGGAACAGTGGAAGATTTTCAAAGAAATATTTTGTAATGCTCAACAAAAATATATTCCGGTCAGGAAAAAGGGGAGCAAGGGAAGAAAAAATCAACCGTGGTTAACAAAGAAAATAAAGGAGAGTATAAAATTGAAGGCGCAGGTGTACAAAGCTGCAAAGAGCAGTGGGAAACTGGAAGATTGGAATAACTTTAAGAGAAAACAAGGGGTTACAAAGTGGGTAATAAGAAATGGGAAAAAGGATTATGAAAGTAAATTGGCACAAAATATAAAAACAGAAAGCAAAAATTTTTATAAATATATAAAACGGAAGAGGGTGGCCAGAGTTAACATAGGACCTTTGGAGGATGAGAAAGGAAAACTGGTAGCAAAAAAATGAGGAAATGGCTGAGGCATTGAACAAATATTTTGTGTCAGTCTTCACGGTGGAAAACACGTCCAGCAAGCACAAGTGTGGATTTAAGGATGTGAATTTTGGGGAAGGCCTTGATAAAATAGTTGTTACAAAGGAATAGTGATGGAGAAACTAATGGGACTAAAGCCAGACAAATCACCTGGTCCTGATGAGATGCATCCAAGGGTTTTGAAGGAAATGGCAGAAGTTATAGTTGATGCATTGGTGGTCATATACCAAAATTTATTGGATTCTGGGCAGGTCCCGGCTGACTGGAAGATAGCAAATGTCACGCCGCTTTTTAAGAAGGGATGTAGGCAGAAAACTGGAAATTATCGGCCAATTAACTTGACGTCTGTAGATGGAAAAATGCTTGAAGCCTTCATTAAAGATGAAATAGTGAAACATTTGGAACGTAAGGGTTCAATCAGGCAGACGCAGCATGGTTTTAGAAAGGGAAGATCTTGTTTGACAAACGTTAGGATTCTTTGAGGATATAATGAGTGTGGTGGATAGAGGGGAACAGGTTGATGTTGTATATTTGGATTTCCAGAAAGCGTTTGATAAGATGCCGCACAAGAGACTTATCAGTAAGTTACAGGAAAGTGGAGTCCGGGGAAGTATATTAGTATGGATCGAAAATTGGTTGTCTGACAGGAGGCAGAGAGTCAGGATAAGTGGGAGTTTTTCAGGTTGGCAGAAAGTGGTAAGTGGGGTGCCACAGGGGTCAGTGTTAGGCCCTCAACTGTTCATCAATTATATTGATGACTTGGAGGAGGGGACAAAATGTGGTGTAGCCAAGTTTGCGGATGACACCAAATTGAGTGGAAGAGCAAATTGTAATGAAGATGTGGAGAGTCTGCAGAGGGATATAGTTAAGCTGGATGAGTGGGCAAAGGTCTGGCAGATGGAGTACAATGTTAGTAAGTGTGAGGTTATCCACTTGGGCAAGAAAAATAAAAGAGCTGAATATTATTTAAATGGTGAAAAATTACAGCATGCTGTTGTGCAGAGGGACTTGGGAGTGCTTGTGCATGAATCGCAAAAAGTTAGGTTGCAGGTGCAGCAGGTTATTAAGAAGGCAAATGGAAAGTTGGCCTTCAACGCTAGAGGAATTGAATTCAGGAGTAGGGAGGTAATGTTGCAACTATATAAGGTATTGGTGAGACCGCACCTGGAGTACTGTGTCCAGTTCTAGTCTCCATATTTGAGGAAGGATATACTGGCTTTGGAGACGGTCCAGAGGAGGTTTACTAGGTTGATCCCTGGGATGAAGGGGTTGACTTATGATGAAAGATTAAATCGTCTAGGATTGTATTCGCTCGAGTTCAGAAGAATGAGAGGAGATTTTATAGAAACATATAGGATTATAAAGGTGTAGAGCTCGTCGAAAGAACCAAAGACTTGTTGATCCAAACCAAGGCTTTTATTAGCAAAAGACCGGAGCTCTTCACAGGTGGCCGACCAGTCCGGAATGATCCGACCTGGCTAGGGACACAACCCTTTAAGGCCCAAACAATAGGTGTGGCTTAGCTCTCAGCCAATCGCTGTAAGCACAGTCTAGATACAGTAACTATATACACTATGTACATTGGTGATAGATCTGTACTATCACAAAAGGGTATTGATAGGATAGATGTAGGAAGGTTTTCTGAGCTGTCCGGGGAAACTAAAATGAGAGGACATGGTCTCAAGATTCGGGGGAGTAGATTTAGGACAGAGATGAGGAAAAATAGTTTTTCCCTGAGAGTAGTGAATGTTTGGAATTCTCTATCCAGGGAAGTGGTTGAGGCTGCTTCATTAAACATATTTAAAATTCAGTTAGATGAATTTTTACATGATAGAGGAATTAGGGGATATGGGGAGAAGGCAGTTAGGTGGAGTTAGGTCATAAATTAGATCAGCCATGATCGTATTGAATGGCGGAGCAGGCTCGATGGGCCATTTTTGGCCTACTCCTTTTCCTACTTCCTATGTTCCTTTGTTCCTAGCAGTTAAATAGGTTAGGATTTTATTCCCTGGGGCATCGAAGGATAAGAGATTTGACTGAGTTGTCCAAAATTATGAGGAGTACAGATAAGACAGAGTTGGGTACAACAATCCACGAGCGGTGCTGGTCAGGCTAGTGTTGGACAGCATGACAGCAGTTATTAATGCCAGATCCAGGTTGATGCAATACAATTTCCTGCATCAATTGTACCTCAAATCACAAAAAAAATTACATTAGGGTTCTAAATCAGAAATTTTGGAAATGTGCTTTAGGTGTGGTGTGGAGATTGGAACCTTTATTCACTCAAATTGGCTGTGTACAAAGGTGAGATCCTTCTGGGAGATATTCTGAAAAAAAAATTAAAAAGTGGATTTTCCACAGGTTTCAGAGTTGTACTTTCTAGGGAACATTATGGTCATGAGTTTTAAGCTGTCCAGATACCAAATTCAGTTTCTGAAGGTCACCTTACTGGAATCCAGAAAGTGTACAGCGGTCACGTGGAAGTCCAGCTCCCAACTAAACATGACACGGTGGAATATGGAGATACAGAGTTGTATTCCCCTGGAGAAAATCTTGTACAGTTTAAGGAGAAAATATGACATGTTCATTAGGGTTTGGCGGCCTTATTTGCAATGTATAGGCACCCAGATATAGTTGCACCCCTTCTAAGTAGGAGCAATTGAGATAAATGAAGTGGGTCGGGCCGCAGATGACGAGCTCTTGTTTTGTATCTTTTTTTAAAAACTTCGTCCCTCCCACCAACCCTCCACTAAAGTATCAAGGAAAGAAAAGAAGAAGAGAGAAGAGAAAAAAAGAAGTTAGGAGAGTGCCAAAATATATATCCAAATCTCAATACAATTAATAACGGAGGTGAAGGTTACCAACAGGACAGGCTATCAGGAGTCCTCAGACTTTCAAATCAACATTCTGTAACTGCGGGCTCCATATTTTTAAGAAAAAATAATATTTATTGCATAAATTAGGTTACTTTCTCAAGTGGAATACAAGAACAGAATCCAGCATGCCATCTCTCCATCCCCAAGTCCGAATCTGATTCCCAAGTATCATATCTTTTTTCATTTTACTTCATGTTACTCTGGGTTTATATTTGGTTCCTTTAAGGGTCGGTGACGCTAGAGTTTTTTGGTCTTTTATGTTTGTTTAATTTCCATAATCTTTTCCTTGTGGTATTAGGGTCTGGGAGGGTGGGCGGGGAAGAAATGAGCTCTGAATCATTGTTGAGAAAGATTGTACTGTTGTTTTGGATTTGTGTTAGGCAAGAAAAATCAAAACTAAAATATTCTGCAAGAAGAGGGGTACAGATAGGGTAAATACAAGTGGGCTTTTTCCACTTGGGTTACGTAAGACAAGAACCGGAGGACATGGCTACAGGGTGAAAGGTAAGATGTTTAAAGGGAGCATTAGGGGAACTTCTTCATGCACAATATGGACGTGCTTTTGTTCTGTTGTTCCTATTTTTGGTCTTTATCCAGTATCCCCTTAAACATTGTGCCATTCCTATCAAATATCCCTGTGGTAGCTTTCTCACCACCCTCCCTTCCAACTATTGTCACACACATTGAACAATGCACCATCGACATGATCTACCAGGATCATTGTCTGAAGGGGGTGCACAAAATCATTAAGGACCCCGTCCATCTTTCAGCTGCTCCTGCTGGGGAAGAGATACAGGAGGATCAGAGCCAGCACCACTGGGCAGCTTCTTCCTACGGGCAGTGAGAATGGTGGACGACTAAAGGAACTGCTCGCACTGACCCTCTGAGACTCTCATACCATAACCATATAACCATATAACCATTAATGGAGCGGAAACAGGCCATGTTGGCCTTTCGAGTCCGCACCGGTTCACTGATTTTGTGCGCCCTCTTCAGGCATTGGTCCCGGTAAATCTTCATTCAATAACGATGGGCGAATTCAATGCATTTCGTTTGGCAAGTCTTGCAAAAACACCTCTGGTTAGGAAATCATTTATTTTAATAGATAAAATCTTTCCCTGCATTTGTATTGTTTGTCAGCATGTGTGTTACGTTTTGAACTGAGGACTGGAGAATGCCATTTCGTTGGGTTGTACAATAAACTTGCCTTGACATTTCTTACTTGCTGTAGCCCAATAGGTATTTTGTAAAAAAGAAATTGCAAAACATCAATAGTATACTTGTTTGAATGAAAGAGAGACAAGAAATACAGAAAAAAAATAGGATAAATACTCTGTTATCCTTGTGTACAAACAAGTGACTTTACAAAAGTGTATTCAGTTCTTTTTCATTGTTGGGGCTCAGTCCCTGATTGGTGTAACAAAGGCAGTATCAACAGTATAATTGGTCACAAACATGGGCCAAGTTTTGGTCTCCTATTGTGTGCTAATGTAACTGTATTAATGTTCAATTCACTCACATTAGTGAACCACAATTTAACAATGGAGTTCTGTCCTCAGTAAGTTCCCAATGTATGTCAACAGGCAGGGAAAGAAAGAGGTTTTCTTGGAAACGGAGATGATCCTAAATGGAATATCTGACCAGATGCATCTTTACGTCATATTTACAAATTGACCTCAGGATGATTCACACGCTGTTACTGTTAACTGTATCTCCAAAGTTGGACTGTGGGCATTAAACAGGAAACAGATCAGGTCCTGATTTCAGAATCATTTCCTGAGTGAAACATTAAAGTGTATGTTTAACGCGATGAAATCTCAAGAGGTGAGGCTGGAAATGGAAATGAATGACAGATATCTGAAAACCTACAGCTCTAGACCCACAACAAATATCATTCCAAGCAAGCGAGGCTGTGGTGAGGGCCCAGGAAGAGCAAGAGGGTGATCCCGGGGCAGAGGGAGCTTTACAATAAAAGGACATCTGGAGGTATGGAGATAAGCAGCCTGCCAGAACAAGGACATCCCCAATGGAAAAGCACAAAATGTCACTTTCATATTGACTCACAAAGACCCAGTGCGGGTGTGTAGTGGAGGGGGATCTGTGTGGAGGGGGGTCTATGTGGAGGGGGATCTGTGTGGAGGGGGTCAGTGTGGAGGAGGGTCAGTGTGGAGGGGTCTGTGTGGAGGAGGGTCAGTGTGGAGAGGACTGAGTGGAGGGGGATCTGTGTGAAGGGGGTCTGTGTGGAAGGGTCTGAATAGAGGGAGATTTGTGTGGAGGGGGTGTCTGTGTGGAGGGGGGTCTATATGGAGGGGGGTTCTGTGTGGAGGGAGGTCTGAGTGGAGGGGGATCTGTGTGGAGGGATCTGTGTGGAGGGGGTCTGTGTGGAGGGGGTCTGTGTGGACAGAGTCCATGTGGAGGGGGATCTATGTGGAGGGGGGGGGTCTGTGTGGAGGAGATCAGAGTAGAGGGGGCCTTAAAGCAGCTCTTATAGCTGCCAGTTATGACCAGCTGCGATGATTCAAGATTGCAGATTTCTGGAGCGTTCTCACCTGTTCTACAACATTGAACTCACTTCAATCCTAGGTATTTTCCCTGTCATATTGAAATTCTGAACAGTTCCAAGTCAAATGGCTTCAGGAATTTCTTAACAGCCAGGGAGAAATTCTAAGGTACTCTTCCTATGTCTATCTGCAATGTCTATAGGCACATTTGCTTTGGTTTACCTGATGGACAATGTCAGTGTCAAGGCTAGGATGTGGAATCTCCTCTCGCAACCATAAGATGTGACTGATGATCCATTATTCCCAAAACTAGGGCAGTCAAGAGTGGAGAATATTTCACAGGGCCACTATCTCCTCTCCTTTTTCCTGCTGAGCCCCTCCAGCTTCTCATACCATTCCTCTGCCCTCAAAGGCATTTCCCTTGCAACTGGGGTGTGCCTAATACTTGTTACACCTCCTCCCACCCTTTCCCACTTCCATCTGGAGACCTTCCAGCTGGGACAGAGTTTTACATGCACCTCCTCCAACTCATCTTGAATATTTTCACCCAGTGTTGCACCTTCTGCATTGGTGAGACCACCACCATTTGGTCAACTGCACTGTTGAGCCCCTGCCCTCTACTCTCATGCCAGCCACAACTCCTGGTTTACAGTCATTTTAACTCCTCTTCCCATTCCCATACAGACCTTTCTGTTCCTGGAGAGAAATGAACAGGCAACCTTTCAGGTGGGGACTGTGAGAAAAAGAAGTACCTTCACAGAATTTGCTCGAGGCAAAAATTGAGAACAAAGAACATTTATTATACAACAGTGGAAAGTTGGGTGCTTCCCCTTACCCTGGAATACACACACACACTGGGGCTCACCCAACTTTTATACAGTTTATTTCAGTATAGAAGTACCCTCCCCCTTACATTCTTCTGCCTCCTGGATGAGTTTGGCATTAGGCAATCCTGTCTGCCTACATGCTGTTTCTGTGAACTTGGAGGACCAGGAGGTATCCTGTCGGTGTCCCATCATGTCATTGTCCTACCCTCCTGACTCTCAAGGCTTACTAACTTCTTATATGCAGAACTTGCTAATTCTGTCTAAGGCTAGAAGACCCTTATCTTATTCAGACTAACTTTACTTCCTACATTCTATTATCTATTATCTATCCTTTCATACTGGCTTTATTCATCTCTCATATTTTCATATTCGTTTTACTCATCTCTCACAGGACCTTCTCTCAAGACTTCGATGGGAAGACGAGAGAGCAAACAGCAGGGGGAAGGGCTAGGGAGGGGGCCATTAGGATAATGGTCAGATGACGATAAAAAAGAGCTGGAGCGGGAAGACAAGCAGGGGATTGAAAAGCAGCAGTGGAATGGGCTTGGAGAATGGGAATAGGTGAAGGACCAATAGAAACAGTGGAACTGGATCTGATTGAAGGTTTACAGAAACTGGAACATTCAATGTTTATAACTTTGGGTTTTAGTCTCTCCAGGTAGAGGATGACATCATATTCTTCAGGTTTACATTTGTCTGTGACAATGATAAGGACAGAAAGGTCTGTATGGGAATGAGAAGAGGAGTTAAAATGGCCTGGAAATCAGGAGTTGCAGCTAGCGTGAGGGTAGAGGGCAGGGGCTCAACAGTGTGGTCCCCCAAATGGTGGTGGTCTCACCAATGCAGAGAGTGCTACATTGGGGGAAAATACTCAAGATTAGTTGGAGGAGGTGCATGTGAAACTCTGCCCCAGCTGGAAGGTCTCCAGATGGAGGTGGAGGGGGGGGGAGGTGCAACAAGTATTACGTCCACTCCACTTGCAAAGGGAAGTGCCTTTGAAGGCAGAGGGCTGGTATGAGAAGCTGGAGGGGCTCAGCAAGGAAAAGGAGAATAGATAGGGGCCCTGTGAAATATTCTCCACCCTTGACTGCCCCGGTTTCGGGAATAATGGATCATCAGTCACATCTTAGGGTCACAAGAGGAGATTCCACATCCTAGCCTTGAGTCATTTTTGACCGCTGACACTATCCATCAGGTAAACCAATGCCTGACACTCCCCCCACCCCCTGACTCTCCTCAGTTTCTCAATACATCTTCTCTCGATCCCCAAAGATTGATTGGTGGTCATTATTAAGAGGAAGAAAACCTAGCTGGATTCCTGTCATCACCAAATACTTCCAGTGCCCATTTCCTGAGCCTGTGGTGGGTCAACAAATTTGGTAAAGGTTAAAGACTAAATCTGGATGCTTCTTGCTCTGGAGGACTCAAATAATTATTGAATAATTCAGTCAGTGAAGGAAGGAGCCTCCTGGGATTTTCAATTGTTATGTTATTCTGCATAGTTTATATGAGCTGGTCGCTGTTCTGCCATATGGCGGTCTCAGTGTGGGGTGATATTTACATTGCCACACTCAAGATTTCCAGCCACACAACTAAGTAGAAAGAGGAATTTGCAGCTGTGGAGATCATTTACCGTCAAAAAGAAATGGACATAGTATTGCATTCTCAAGTGTCTTTTGTCCTTGCTGTTTTGATCTCGACCACGGGAATCTGCTGCTTTCAAGGTAAGATCTAACTTCCCTTTCACAAACTTTGAATTTTGAGAGTGCATTGACTGAATTATTGTTCAGTAAAATGTTAACAGAATCAGCAAGATGAGATTGCCTAAAGAGATTCTGTAATTGCAAAAGCAGATCCCATCTTCAAAAAGATTGGACTTCCAGGCTGCAGGAGTACGTGCTGAGGGACGCACTGAGGTTTGGTGCAGCATTGAGGGGCTGAGACTGTCGAACAACAAATTGGGGAGTAATGACAAGGTGCCACAGTAATGGCAGTGGGGTTAAATAGAAAATGAATGTTACAATGTACAGCAATAGAAATGTATGGATACAACAGTAAGGGTATGAAGAGGCTTTGAATGGTTTTCTTTTTGCAAATAATTTAAGATGAATTAATTCTATTTTTTGTTTTTTTAAAAAAGCTGACGGCAAATGTAATGTTGTGCAGAATTGCAAAAGGACAGTCGTGTTGAACCCCTAATATGCTGATAAAGGGCAGTCAAGGGTCATGTAGTGGATGTGACGTGCTTTCACTAGGAATAAGATAGTGCAGGAAGTCTAACAGACTGAATAATAATGGCAGGAAAGGAAATGGTAAAGGGTCAAAATAGATGTGTGAAATGAGATTGAGACTGGTATACATATAGATGATTAAATGTATGTAACTAGCACTTGTGAGCAATTTAACCTGTGACTGTTATTATTGGTCTTTAAGATTGTTTAGTTGAATAATGTATGTGAAAGAATGATTCGTCGATATGGATGTGCTTGCAAGTGTAGAGGCTGAAAATCCTCTTCCTTTATGGGAGATTCTGATTCAGATTAAGGTGTCTCATAGACAGAATTCCAAACATTCACTACTCTCTGTCGCTGTGGGGATGAAATTATATTTTCAGAGGGAGAAATTGAGAACTGCAGGCTACTGAATATTTTCAGGGCAGGGTTGGAGTCAATGAGGCTGTGACTCAGAACAGGCCGGGAACTGGAGTTCCTGCAAAGGTCAAATCATACCCCATCTTATTGAATGGCGGAACAGGTTTGAAAGCCCAGTGTGAAATTTATGATTGCCTCCTGCTCCTACCGTTCTAACCTTCTGCATTTCATACTGCATTTTGTGGGAATCTCTAATTTTCAAAGAACCACTCCCACAGGAAGTTGGACATTCAATGACAGCTAGTAAAACAACACTGTTGAAGAAAGTCAGCAGGTCAAATGGCATACTTTATTATATATATTTATCTTTGCTAAAAAAGTATATAAAGTCCAAACTTGAGCCCTTTATCAAGATATAAACAAATTGTAGGCAGATGTCCGATCACAACGGTGGGTGGGGGGGGGGGGCCCAGAGGTAGGAGCACAGTCCCTTGGGCAGGAGGTAATAGGTGGAGAAGGGAGGAAGGGAACACAAGCAAGCAGGGGGAGGGGGAAAGGCTATGTGAATGGAGAGATGGAGGAAAGAAGACAGAGGAGAGAGGGAGAATTAGTAGGCTAGCAGAAAACCATAGAAGTTGATGTTTATGCCAACTGGTGGGAGAGTGCCCAAGACAGATGATCTTGGTTTGCCAGTACGTGAGCCCAGCACAGGAGAGGGGCGCAGAATTGAAATGGTAGCGCACTGGGAAATCTCAGTCACTGATGCACACAGCGAAAGTGCTCAGCGAAGTGATCTCCCAGTTTGCATCTAGCCTCTCCAATGGAGAGAAGGCTGCAGTGGGAGCACCGGATGCAGTAGATGACTCCCGTGCATACAGAAGTGAAGTGTTGCTTCACTTGGAAGGACTGTTTGGGTCCCAGGGTGCTGGTGAAGGGAGGAGGTGTATGTTTCATCTTGTATTCCTGTGTGTGAGTTCTTAGATAAGGAAAAGGTTATTTACTTTAAAGTTGATATAAACAGCACCATGAGGCCATGAGGCTGCAAGTCTTCATTACAGATCTGCAGACTGTGTGTCTCCTGCTCTGTGTCAGCCCCTGCTGGGAGCCAAGTCTAATCAAACAGTAAGGCATTGCTCGTTGCCTTGCAACCACAAACACTATCATTACATCTCCCTTTCTTAAAGCAAAAGCAGTTTACTTTTAACTAACATGTTTTCTTTGTATAATTCTGCAATTTTATCTTTAACACCAAGAACTTACATTTTCATTATTATCAACATTGTTAACATTTTTTAAACTTGTTTTATGTGTTCACATTTACAAACACTAAAACTTGACGAGCGAATAAGGTAGCATTACTTCATTCGATAACAGGACTCTTTAAATTTGCTCAATGAGTCTCTTAGGAGGATTCACGTGTCTTGATGATCACCTGATTGATTGTCCTTGAATCTGAGTTGTTGCCTCAGACGATGTCTTCTCAGATGTGCATTCAGGTTAATCCACAGTGTCCGACTTTCCATCTACTGTGGCTGGTTCCATTTGAAGGTCTCGATGATTTCTTCACAGAACAACACCTTCATCTGTCTGAATGGTCTATGATCTTGGTTGGACTTCACTAAGAACAGTTCCCTTCTGAGTCTATGTTTGTTTTGTCTTTTAGCCTGACTTGGTCACCTGTGTAGAGCTTGGTAGGTTTTTTTGTTCCTCTGTTAGAGTAATATTTCTGCTTTTCTTTCTGTTCTTTGAACTTTCTCATTTTCTCTCCCTCTTTTGTTTTTAGGAGGTTCTCCTGAATGGATAGGTTTGATCTTAGCCTACATCCCATAAGGAGTTGTGCTGGTGACATACCACACTCGAGTTGCGTTGTGCGATATACTAGCATGCTCTGGTAGAAGTCTGTTCCACTGTCTTTTGCCTTGTTCATCAGTCTTTTTACTCTCAGTACTGATTTTTCCACTAGACCATTGGACTGTGAAAAAATGAGCACTTAGTGTGTACAAAGTGCCAATCTTTGGCAAACTGTTGGAACTTTAAATTGCAAAACTGGGGTCCATTGTCTATGAAGAACTCGCTTGCTACGGCATGTCTGGAGAATATGGATTTCATACCTGTTATTACAGCATCTACACAGTGGTGCTATTCAGCTTACACACCTCTAGTCTGTGACTACCAGATAGTCCTTCCCTTGACATTCGTATAGGTCACCACCTACCTTCTGGTTAGGTCTGTATGGTGAGGGTGTGGCTTTAGTGGTTCTGCAGGATTGTTTGCTTGATATTTCTGGCATATTGTACAGTTTGCTATATCATTGTTGATTCTTGGCCAGTACATCACCTCTCATGCTCTTTTCTTACACTTTTCGGTTCTGAGATGTCCCCTACAGATCCTTTTTAGCATCTCCTTTCTCAGACTCTTTGGGATAAGGATTTTGTTTCCTTTGTAGATGAGTCTTCAACCACTGATAGTTCTGCCCTGCAGTTCCAGTACTCTGCCACATCAGGTGAGCAGTCCTGCTTCATGTTGGGCCATCCATCCAAAAGGTTTTTTCTCAGTTGTCTCAGTGTTTCATCTTTGTTTGTCTCTGACTTTACGAGCTCCATTTTTGCCTCTGATATGGGCAGTGATCTTGTGATCATGTCCACGAAGGCATTCGTCTTCATCCATTTTGGTGTTTGTGGGCTCTCACGTGTCAACAGCTCTAGACAACGTATCCGCTGTGTGCATTAGCTGACCAGAAGTGTACGCTACATTCAGTGTATAGCGTTGCAACCCAATCATCATTCTTTGTGGACATTCATTTAATGGGTTTTGGAACAATGCATTCAAGGGCTTGTGGTCAGTCTCTACTCTGATTGCTTGTCCTGACACACACTGATGAAATCTTTCACAGCTGTATGTGATGCAGAGCAGCTCCTTTTCTATTTGGGCATATTGCATCTCTGCGTCTGTCACTGAGTGTGATGTAGATGGAATGGGTTGCCAGTCATCATATTTTTGCAGAAGAACTGCACCGAGCCCACTATGTGATGCATCTGATGATATCTTGATGGATATCACTGGGTTGTAAAACCTCAGGACTGGTTCCTCTGTGAGCAGTTTCTTTAGTTCAGTCCATGACTTTTCATGTTCATGATTCCACTCCCATTCAATGTTCTTTTCTGTTACTCTTCTCAATGGAGCCATCTTTTCTGAGGTTGGATATGAATTTACCCATATAGTTGAGCATTCCATTAAACCTCTGTACGTCCTTTTTGCATTGTTGTCTTGGCATGTTCCCAATGATGGACACCTTTCTGGGATCTGGTCTGATGCCCTCACTGCCAATAATATCTCCTACAAATGTTAGTTCTGTCACTCCGAATTGGCATTTCTCTCTATTCAGCTTCAGGTTTGCTTTCCTTGTTGCTTCCAGCACTTTCCTTAGTCTCTCATCATGCTCCTTTCTCGTGATTCCCCAGACTATGATATCATCCATTGAGGTATCAACTCCATCCAGATGCTCATAGACCATATGGATAGTTTTATGATACACTTCAGGACCTGAGGCAATTCCAAATGGTAACCCCAGGAATCTGTATCTGCCAAATGGACTATTGAACGTGTATAGTCTTGAACTTGCTTCATCCAATTTCAACTATCAAAATCCTGATTATGCATCTAACTTGCTGAAAAAATTTGCATTTGAAAGCTGTGACATAATTTCTTCACGTGTCGGAAGCTTAAAGTTTTCTCTCTTTATTGCTCTGTTTAGATCTCTTGAATCCAAACAAATTCTAAGCTTTCCATTCTTTTTTTTCCACAATGATGAGTGAACTCACCCACTCCATTGGCTTAGCTATCTTCTAATCACATTCAGACTTTCCATCCTGTCCAACTCTGCTTTTAGTTGCTTTTGAAGTGCAAATGGAACTTTTCTGCATGGATGTATTATCGGTGACACATGTTTATCCATTCTGATCGTGTGTTCTCCTGAAAGGCAGCCTAGACCCTGAAATAGGTCATTGTACTCTTTCATGAGCTCATCGTCTACAAGGAAGACTCTTTTTACCATTTTCAGTTTTTCACAGGCCGTTAAACCTAGTATGGCCTGTACATCCTTTGGAACCACGGTGAATGCTTGCATATACTCTTTGTCCTTGTGTTTCACTTTGACCATACATTTTCCTTGCACTGGTATATCAGTACTTAAATATCCTGTCACCTTCACTTTTGTTTCATACATCTTTGGTCTGGGTCTAATTTTCTTAAAGTCAGTCTCTGATATTACATTAATTTGTGCTCCAGTATCCAATTTAACTGAAATGTATATGTCATTCACTTTTAATCTCAACATCCAGGCTCAATTTTCTTTCTTGTTTTCAGTCACAACATCTACATAGAATTCCTCTATCTCCCTTTCCTCTACTGCATGAACCTTGCTTTGTTACACTTGGTTCCTACAGCGACGGCATAATGGTTGCTTTTGTTGCACATATAGCAAGTTTTAGGTGTTGTGTACCGCATCGATGACATGGCTTTTGATTGTCCCTTTCATTTTTGTTTGCTGGCCACAGCTCTCTTTCCACTTTGGCACTCTTTTTGTTAAACACTTTATGTCTGTTCTTGCTTACTGCATCCATGTTGCAGCTGGTTTCACTGAACAGCTCTTTTGCCTCCAATTTTACAGTTTCTGCAGCTCTACAGAGAGCTATGGCTTTTGCTCTCTTAGGAGTCTTTCCCTTAGATTATTATCTGGAATACCACACCTGTCTGCCTTTTATCAATGAGTCAGTCAGTCCACAAAATTCACACGCTTTGCTTCCATTTCTCAATTCAGTCACATACTGATCAATACTTTCTTCCGCTTTCTGTACAAGTGAAAAATTTGTGCCTCTTAAATGTCACATTACGTTTCGGTATGCAGTATGCCTCAAACTATTCCATTATTATTTCCAGTTTCATTTTGTCTTCTTCAGCAGCAAATGTGAAGTTATTATACACCTCCAGGGCTTCATCACCCACGACATGTAAGAAAACTGACGCTTTCACTTTATCACTTTTCTCATCAGCCCCGATTGCCACTAAATACAAACCAAAATGTTGTTTGAGTCTGATCTAAATTTCAACCACATTACTTGTCAGCTGAAGTTCCGCTGGTGGATGTAATCCTTCCATTTTTCATTGTGTTAGCTTCTCTTCACTGATCAGTTGCTGACTTTAGATTTTACCTTTAAAGTGTTTCCTTTTACTTTCCTTCATCCCACTTCTGACATCATGCTTTATCTGGTATGTGCGAGTTCTTAGACAACACATAGATGAAAGAAAAGGTTCTTTACTTTAAAGATGATATGAATAGCACCATAAGGCTACAAGTCTCCATTACAGCTCTGCAGACTGTGTGTCTTCTGCTCTGTATCAGCTCCTGGTGGCAGCCAAGTATAATCAAATGGTAAGGCATTGCTAGTTCCCTTGCAACCACGATCACAATCATTACAGTGTGGGTGCAAGTGTGGCACTTCTGCGGCAGCAGAGGAAGGTGCCAAGTGTATGATTAATGGGAAAGGACGCATGGAAGAGGAAGTCACAAAAAACCCAATTCCCCTTCTCCTCACCTTCAACCCAACCAGATTCTGCATCCAACACATTATCCTCCTTAATATCAGCCACTTCCAACACAATCCCACATCCAGACACATCTTCCCCTCCGCACCTTCCACAGGGACTGCTCCCTCCATGACTCTTCTTTCAATCATCCCTTAATCGGCCCCTTAACACCTTCCCCTGTGGCCACAGGAAGTACCACACTTGTGCCCACACCTCCTCCCTCACCACTATTTGGGGTCCCACACAGTCCTTCCAAGTGAAACAACACTTCACTTGTGTATCTATGGAAGTCATCTACTCCATCCGGTGCTTCTGTGTAGCCTTCTCTCCATCAGAGAGTCTAGATCTGTGGTTCTCAACCTTTTTCTTTCCACTCACATCCCACTTTAAGTAATCCCTATGCCATCAGTGCTCTGTGATTAGTTAAGAATTACTTAAAGTGGGATGTAGGTGGAAAGAAAAAGCTTTGAAAACCACTGTTTTAATCATCCATAGTTGACTCGTTATGTGCACGGTTTCATAACTCCAAAGGAAATGGGCCAATGACAATTTTTCTCAAGCAAAATATTTCAGTAACAATTGAGTCTAGAGCAGTGATTCTCAACCTTCCCTTCTCACTCACATCCCACCTTGAGCAATCCCTTACTCATCACAGAACACCGATGCCTTAGAGAGTACTTAAAGTAGTATGTGAGTGGAAAGAAAAAGGTTGAGAACCACAGGTCTAGAGGCAGACTGGAAGAATGCTTCACTGAGCACCTTTGTTCCATCCGCATCAGTGATGGGGATTAAAGTACACTGTTTGATCAGCTGAGTTTCTCTAGCATTTTGTTTTTAATTGAACTCACGATGTCTGCAGGCTTTTGTGTTTTACTCAGTGACAGCTGGTGTCCAGATGTGGATTGGCAGGAGACATGTCAAACTCACTTAACTATCATCAGGAGCACATTGCTTTGGACCAAGGGCAGTGGCGAGGGTTTGATTTCCATAACCATTGTACAATGAGCTGGGAGATCTTGGTGGTGAACTCCACAGTCGCTGTTGATCTCCGGGTAGGAAAGGATATTTTCCACTCATTGTTATTTATCTTTCAATGGAAAACAATTAGCAAGTAAACAAATACATTCCAAGGACCATAGCAATCATATATTCAGGAAACTGGCTGCCATTTTGCACATGAAGAATGCCAGTCCTTATGAAAGAAGGACTTGCATACAAATTGCAATGATAGATCTGGGAATTTTGCCAGGAGGGAATTAAAGTGTCATGGATGCCCAATGTAGTCCATAATTTTGTATACAATTTATCCGAACAAGTTATACATTACAAAATAGGACTTGAATAAGCTGAAAGAGTATCCATAAATTGCAAATCTAAATCTTTTCTTAATTACAGAGCCTTCAATATCTGAAAATGATGACATTCTTAAACCAAGTCGTGATTCAATGAACAACTCTGAAACAATCCACTGTACACAGAATGAATCAACAAGGTATTACCTGACTAGTTCTATTACCTCAGTGATGATTCCAGTCATTTCATGCATCGTCCTGATCATTGGGCTTCCGGCCAATGGGCTGGGCCTTTTGGTTCTGGCCACCAAAGTCCAGCGAATGCCTTCCACCATCTTCCTGACCAACTTGGCAACAGCCGACCTGCTCCTGCTCCTGGTGCTTCCGCTCAAAATCCACTATCACTTTCAGGGCAACAACTGGGTCTTCGGCGAGGCTCTGTGCCGGCTGACGATGGCCTTCTTCTACGGGAACATGTACTGCTCCATCCTGCTCCTCACCTTCATTAGCATCGACAGATACTTGGCCTTGGTCCACCCGTTTCTCGCTAAGCGCTTCAGACACAATAGGTTTGCCGTGGGAGCTTGCTCAATGATCTGGGCTCTTGTTGGACTCTCTATGATACCGTTTCTACTCCAGAGGCAGGTGTACTCGTTCCAAGATTTAAACATCACAATCTGCCATGACGCCTTGCCAGGAAATATGAACACTGGTTACTTTTTCTATTATTTTATGTGTTTGGTTGTGTTTGAATTTCTTATTCCCTGTCTTGTTACTGTATTTTGCTATGTTTCTGTTATCAAAACTGTGATGATCAATGATCGCAAATATGTTAAAGCTGCAAGAGCCATAATTTTAGCTTTGGTAGTGTATCTGATCTGTTTCACTCCCAGTAAAGTAATCCTGCTCATTCACCACTCCAAACATCATTTCAGTTGCCTCTACTTATATTATATAATCTTCCTGGAGCTCAGTACCCTGAATAATTGCATTGACCCCTTCATCTTTTACTACCTCTCCGATGAGATTCGGAACAAGGTGAGATGTTCAGTCCTAATGCTTTGCACAAAACCAAAAGGTAAAAAATCAAGAAAATCTGTTCAGAAATGTTCTCAACCCAACATCATGTCTGGAGCCAGAGTGAACACTCCATTAGGTGACCGGACAATGGCAGCTGAATTTACATCGAGAAGTGGGCAGTTAGCTTCAAGTTTTCCCAAGTTAAAATAAACACTGGTTCTAAAACTAACTACTTCCCATTTTTTGTGAATGAAGAACAAGCTCAGCAATGGCCTGGGATTTTGGAACTTAACTGTATGTGTCTTTTCAATTTGCATAAGGTTGTATCTTCCTTAATTCTCCTCTCACCCTGCCGTTGTTATTATTTGGAGAATTCTTTTATGAATTTATGATCAGTCATATAGACATTTCAAATTATAACATCTCTGCCAATTCAATATACCTCTCTTTAAAGTTGCTCATTCAGACAGTTAACATGGACAATCTTTCCTTGTATCCTGACTTTTCTGTGGCAAAGCATTAATCAGTAGAGATATTCCTCTGAATCAGCACATCTTCCCCCTCACCCCAACAGGTGTTTCGTCTGAATTTAACTCTGTGAAACAGGGAGCATTTTAACCTTCTACATTTGTCAAATATCATTAAATTATCATAAAACATCTACTGGTACTTTCTGCTGCTGAACTGTGCCTGCTGCGTGGGCATTCTGGAGTGGGGGGTGCTGGGGGCTCCTCACATGCTGTCAAATTTCAAGATGACTGAAGTGAATTGGCTCGGAGGAATTTGCTAAAAAGTCATCCATGGACAAGGAGAAATGTGCTGATTAAACAACATGGGGGAAGGCGCAGGCTTGTGGGAGCTCAATGCTGAGGCCATATTTATGGACCTGCCTGTGATTTCTATGTGCATTCACAATAAACTTTTAGCCCAAACTTGTGTCTATAGTTTTATTTTTGTCAAACACCTTATAAGCTCAGAACAGAAAATGCCTGGACATTGAAGTAATGCTCCCACATTTTTTTCCCATCGCAATAAAAGCTTTCTGTGGTGATATAACCACTACTCTGGCCACACTCCTACCAGCCCTCTGCAGGGGGAAACCACTATACAGGTAGGCAACCTGGCCCCACCTGCCAGCTGTCAATCATAGGTCCGTATAAAGACTCGAGCTGGCCCCTTCGGGGACAGTCAAACACGTGGAACCAACAATATACTGAGACTAGTGGGTACAAGTTTAAGCTAATTAAAGCCTGTTGTACAGTCTGTGGATTTTGCGTCAGAATTATTCATGGAGCAGCGCTCACACTTTGATATCTGCCATGTGCTGAATTTTTTGGTCATTTAATAACACGCTCTGGTTAATGCATCTTCTGTAATACTTCTCTTTCTATATACTATAATAAAGTTCCATGTTATTGCTGATTTCACTAGCATACTTGTTCCCGGAATACAGAGCCAGGTCCTAGTTATTCCACCTGCCATTCTCTTGCCAATTCATTGATTTGTCTACATTTCCCCGAAGCCTTCCTGTATTCTCCCCATAATTCTCCGTGGCCCTCAGCTTTGTATGGTGGCAAATTTGGATAAATGGCACTTGTTCCTCTCACTCAAATGCTTGATGCAAATTGTGAACTTCTGGATCCAGCACTGATTGCTGTGTGACACCCCCCCCCCACCCCACACTTCATCACGGGCTGGAGCCTCCCAATCTGAAAATAACCTGACTGTTACTTTGCTCTATTTTCCGGGGTGAACACGAAAGTCTGCAGACACCGTGATTGCAGCCAACACACAGAAATGCTGGAGGAACTCAGCCAGTCTTGCAGCGTCCATAGGAGGTAAATGTAATTCCTGATGTTTCGGACCTGAACCCTTCTTCAAGGTGAGTGAAAAAAGCCAGGCATCTGAATTAAAGGGTGGGGAAAGGAAAGGAGGTGGAGGAATCCAGACCAACAGCCAATCGGTGTAATTGGATACGATAAGAAGAAAGATGAGAATTGCTGTTGGCTCTGTGAAAGGAGAGAGTGGAAAAAAGGGAAGAGAGAGAGGTAGACAGTCAGAGCTAGAGGAGATGTGGGGGAAGAAGATGGGGGGGGGGGGGCTTTATCAGAAATTGATGTTAATGCCATCTGGTTAGAGGGTGCCCAGATGGAAGTTGAGGTGTTGTTCCTCCAATTTGCAGATGGTCTCAGCCTGGAAGTGCGTGGGACCATGGATAGACGTCAGCAAGGGAGTAGGGGCGAGGAATTGAAATGGGAGATCCACACTATTGTGGCCAAGGTCCTCAATGAAGCCATCTCCCAGAATGCATCTAGTCTCACCAATGCTCAATCCATAACCCAAATCTAAAGTGCTCTGATTTTATTTAATAACTTCTCATGTAGCATCTTAGAAAAGGCTTTACCCTCTCATGTGTTCTGCTAGGTCATCTTCAAAAAAAAAAGTATAGCAGATGTGGTCGCACTATCAGCCAAGTCCCCTTTTCAATCTGGAGAGAATGCTTCTGGAGTCTATGGAATACAATAATACAATCATTATCTCCATAACCACCTTAAAAGCCTTGGGATGTACATCATCCAGACATGAGGAATTGTTGGCTTTTACTGCTATTAATTTCTTCAATAGCTTTTGTTAAACTAATATTAAGTTTTTTGCCTCTCAGTAAATCCAGACTCCACTATTAAAGAAAACAGTGAAAACAGACACAAAATAATTGTTAAATCCTCTGTCATTTTCTTAATCCTTCATATAATCCCTCCTGTCTCTATCTGCAAGGGTCTTATTAAAGTTTGGTATACTCTTTCTATTTATCTACCAAAGAGTTTTTATGCTTCTTGTTAAACTGTTCTATTTTCCTTTCTCTGATTAATGCTTTTGACTTCCTTTGTTGAATTCTGTAACATTTCCACCTTTTGCAATATTTGGCATCTTTGTCTTTAGTCTGATACCAATACATCTGAAAGCCATCCGATGCACTTTCTGCAGGGATTACCCTGAAGACCAAGAAGCAAAAGCTGAATGTGGTAAATATTTTAGGAAGACAAATGTAAATGTAATTTGTTTCCAAGGCAGTCTCCCCAAATTTGTATTACAGACTTCTGATTTTGAGACAAACTGCAATTAACTCGTGATTGTCACAAAAGCAGTGAAGGAGGGCCTGAAAGAGTTTGTTAAAAAGCACTGGAGCATCCAGCCCTTTCTCCCCCACCAACCCATTTCGGCAGTCCTTCATCTACCACAGACCACCTTTGGCAAACCCAGAGACCACTGGTTGTGAGGGGGGGGGAAGTGTTTGGGTTTACTGGTAAGTGTGAAAGTGTGCTGACACCAATATCCCTGAGCATAACAGCCTGCAAAAGGTGGTGGACACAGCCCAGGACGTCACAGGCAAAACCCTCTCCACCATCGAGAACATCTACAGGGAACGCTGTCGTCAGAGGATCATCATCAAGGATCCACACCACCCAGTACACGCTCTGTTCTCGCTGCTGCCAAAAGGAAAGAGGTATAGGTGTCATAAGACTCGCACTGCCAGGTACAGGAACAGCTGCTACCCCTCCACCATCAGACTCCTCAATGACAAACTCAATCAGGGACTCATTTAAGGACTCTTATTTGTGCACTTTATTGATTTTTTTCTCTCTCTGTATGGTACAGTCAGTTTGTTTACACTTCTTTATTTTGTTGACATATGTACATTGAGTACATTTTTTTGCACTACCAAAAAGTGGTAATTCTGCTGCTCCTGCAGGAAAAGGAATCTCAGGGTTGTATGTGATGTCATGTACGTACTCTGACAATAAATCTGAGTCCCTTTCCAGAGCACAGAATGAATATTTGACTTGTTTTATCAGGACAATTTTTGAGAACATTTTTTTGCCATCGAATTTACAACCTTGTTTTACATATTTCTTGGGTATTACATCAGAAAGCGTTGCTGCAGACTACCCCAACAAACCTGCAGACTCAGGTTGAGAAATTGATTGAATCAATCTAAAGATGAGTTACAACAGCCATGTTAACATTTAAAAATTAATTATAAAGAGACAAAAATCATTTCCCAAAATCAGGTTGAAAAATTGATTGAATCAATCTAAAGATGAGTTACAACAGCCATGTTAACATTTAAAAATTAATTATAAAGAGACAAAAATCATTTCCCAAAATCGGGGATATTCCCTGAGTAACATGTCTCTAAATTTGCCTCAGACTTCAGGATCCTATTTCCTTGCTTGTCCTTTTCCTGTTTAGTCTGTAAAATAAATTTCTACTCTTGAGAAGCCTTACTCTATTTCCTGTTTAGTTATTCGTAAATAGCAGGCACAAAGGTTATTGCCAGAAGACAATTACTTGCTGCTTGTAAGACAGACATGACGCTGCCCACAACTTGCCAAAGTCTTCTTATACTTCTGCTCTCATCTGCTGTGTTCAGTCAAGTGATAAAAGGTAGGAGTTATCTGTTCAATTTGCTTCTTTCACTTTGTA
Organism: Narcine bancroftii; assembly: GCF_036971445.1. Classification (NCBI taxonomy): domain Eukaryota; kingdom Metazoa; phylum Chordata; class Chondrichthyes; order Torpediniformes; family Narcinidae; genus Narcine; species Narcine bancroftii. Next base: position 259,852,974 of record NC_091471.1, on the reverse strand, counting down.
ATATATTATCAGGAAGCATAATTTTTCACCAATTGTCTCACAGAATTCATACACATTATGTCAAAAGGTTTTCATTTCTTGCCATCTGTTTGGGCATAAGCTGAGAAATACCCACCTTTCTTCATGTAACACCATGTTGTGGATGTGGCGCAGATTAATATGAACACCAGAGTTTCTGTTTGCAGAGACTGGAAAAGGTCATTTGATCTTCAGATCTTCATCCCCTATTTAATATTGTCACCCAGCAGACCCTTCTGCTCTTTATTTGATTAGATCGCTCCTTGTTCTCCCAAACTCGTATGCACAACCCCTATTCTGTCGACCTCAGTTCCATTTACTTTCATCCGATAAAAGGTTGTCAATATGAACCTTGGCACAAAGCTCTAGAATCCACAGCTTTTCAAGAAGGAAGAGCTTTCTAGATTTTTCCTACTCTGTGTGAAGAAATACTTTCTAATTTGATCTCCGGACAGTACATTTCTTATTTCACAATTTTTCTCCACAGGAAGAAATTGGTTTGGTTTATTCTACCATCCTTTTATTTCAAATAGATCTACAGAAGACTCCTAGTCTTCAGAACATAGTCTGTTCAATTGCTTCTCTTTCATTTTAATATTGTTCTTGTCCATTTGCTCTTCCCAGCTCAATACATTCTTCCTGGAGTGTATTGCCCTGAACTGTCCACTGTTACTTCAGGTAGGCTCTGACTAAATTTAAATTTAAATTTAAAACATGCTGCCCAATTGCGCCTAATTAATCTGTGACCCCGATACATTTTGAACGGTGGGAGGAAACAGATATGCCGGGAGAAACCCACACAGACACGGAGAGAATGTAAAAAATCCTTACAGACAGTGTGGGATTCGAACCTCCGTACATTCTTTTTGCATTGTGGTCTTGGCATGTTCCCATTGGCGGACACCTTTCTAGGATTTGGTCTGATGCCTTCACTCCTACAAATGTTAGTTCTGTCACTCCAAACTGGCATTTCTCTCTATTCAGCTTCAGGTTTGCTTTCCTTGTTGCTTCCAGCACTTTCCTTAGTCTCTCATCATGCTCCTTTCTCGTGCGTCCCCAGACTATGATATCATCCATTGAGGTATCAACTCCATCCAGATGCTCATAGACCATATGGATAGTTTTATGATACACTTCAGGACCTGAGGTAATTCCGAATGGTAACCTCAGGAATCTGTATCTGCCAAATGGACTATTGAACGTGTATAGTCTTGAACTTGCTTCATCCAATTTCAACTGCCAAAATCCTGATGATGCATCTAACTTGCTGAAAAACTTTGCATTCGCAAACTGTGACATGATTTCTTCACGTGTCAGAAGCTTAAAGTTTTCTCTCTTTATTGCTCTGTTTAGATCTCTTGGATCCAAACAAATTCTAAGCTTTTCATTCTTTTTTTCCACAACGACGAGTGAACTCACCCACTCCGTTGGCTCATCTATCTTCTAATCACATTCAGACCCTGTCCAACTCTGCTTTTAGTTGCTTTTGAAGTGCAAATGGATCTTTTCTGCATGGATGTATTATCGGTGACACATGTTTATCCACTCTGATCGTGTGAAATAGGTCATTGTACTCTTTCATGAGCTCATCATAGACAGTCTCTCCTTCGCTTTACACCATGAGGACTCTTTTTACCAGGTTCAATTTCTCCCAGGCTGTTAAACCTAGTATGGCCTGTACATCCTTTGGTAGCATAATGAATGCTAACATGTGCTCCTTGTCCTTGTGTTTCACTTTAAGCATGCATTCTCCTTGCACTGGTATATCGGTACCTGAATAACCTGTCATCTTCACTTTTGTTCCACACATCTCTGCTCTGGGTCTAATTTTCTTAAATCAATCTCTGATATTATATTAATTTGTGCTCCAATATTCAATTTAACTGAAATGTATATGTCATTCACTTTTAATCTCAACATCCAGTCTCTGTTTTCTTTCTCGTTTTCAGTCACAACACCTACATAGAATTCCTCTATCTCCCTTTCCTCTACTGCATGAACCTTGCTTTTTTACACTTGGTTCCTACAGCGACGGCATAATGATTGCTTTTGTTGCACATATAGCATGTTTTACCATATGCTGGACGCTTTTTTGATCGGTTTTGTGTACCGCATCGACGACACGGCTTTCGATCATTTTTGTTCGCTGGCTTTGCCTCTCTTTCCACTCTGGCACTCTTCTTGTTAAACGGTTTATGTCTTTTCTTGCTCTCTGCATCCACATTGCAGCTAGTTTCACAACAGCTCTTTTGCCTGCAATTTTAGTTTCTGCAGCTCAACAGAGTGCTATGGCTTTTTCCAGCTCTAGATTTTGCTCTCTTACCATACTTTCCCTTAGGCTATTAGCTGGAAAACCATACATAAGTCTGTCTTTTATCAGTGAGTCTGTCAGTCCACCAAATTCACACATTTTACTTCTGTTTCTCAATTCAGTCACATACTGATCAATACTTTCTTCTGCTTTCTGTACAAGTGAAAATTTTGTGCCTCTTAAACAACACGCTACATTTAGGTATGCAGTATGCCTCAAACTGTTCCATATTTTTGTTTCCAGTTTCATTTTGTCTCCTTCAGCAGCAAATGTGAAGTTATTATACACCTCCAGGGCTTCATCACCCACGACATGTAAGAAAACTGATGCTTTCACTTTATTGCTTTTCTCATCAGCCCCAACTGCCACTAAATACAATCCAAAACACTGTTTAAATCTGTTCCAAATTTCAGCCACATTACCTGTCAGCTGAAGTTGCACTGGTGAATGTAATCCTTCCATTTTTCTCTGTGTTAGCTTCTCTTCACTGATCGGTTGCTGACTTTATATTTCACCTTTAAAGTATTTCCATCTAATTTCCTTCATCCCACTTCTGAAACCATGTTTTATCTTGTATTCGTATGTGTGAGTTCTTAGACCACACATGGATGAAGGGAAAGGTTATTTACTTTAAAGTTGATGTAAACAGCACATGAGGCATGCCATGAGGCTACAAGCCTCTATTACAGATCTTACATACTGTGTGTCAGCCCCCTGCTGGAAGTCAAGTCTAATCAAACAGTAAGGCATTGTTAGTTGAATTGCAACCATGATCTCTATCATTACATTTATTAGCCTGTGGAGAACCCAGGGCCTTTTCAATTTCTTCCTTTGTAACGGGAGTGTCTAGTTCTATCCTTTCCCTCCCTTCTAGTTTTGGAAATTCAACAATCGACAAAAAGTCATTTCATTCTTGTCTCCTGGTAATTCTGATTTATATAATTTAGTGCAATATTATCTAAAAATTTCATTAACTTCCTTTTGTTTATATGGTAAAATATCTGTCTCTGTTTTTATAGCATTTATCATTCTTGATGACTCCTCTGCTTTAATCTGCCAAAGTAAAACTTTGTGAGCCTGTTCATAACTCAGTACTATTGTTTAGTTTTTAATATACCTTTTGTGTTCGATATGTTTATATTGTATTATATCTTAGCTTTTTATTATCCAGTTATCTGTATTCTACTTGTAGTCCTGCTCTTCAATTTTTTTTCTAATTCTATAGTATCTTTCTCCAAACTATTTACTTCCGCCATATATTTCCTCTTAAGATCCCTTGTTTAAGATATAATTTGTCCCCTCAAATATGCCTTGAGCATGTCCCATATAAAAAGTAACTATTTTTAGTCAACGGCTGATTTGTTTCACAAAATATTTCTGTCTGTTTATAAATTCACAGAAGTCAGTTCTTTTAAGTAGCATGGTATTAAGAGGCCAACATTTCCCTTTTAAGAAGTATTTCCTTTTAAGAAACATACACAGTTCCCCTTTAAGAAACACACGTACATTCCTAGCTCTAATGGTGACGTTAACAATAGAACCCAGAAGCCCACAAAAAAACCCGCGGAATCATCCGAAGAAGAAGAACCCCTCCATTTAGCTCCATCTTTTAAAACCGCTCCTCTCCCGGCACCATTTTCCTCCTTAAGCCGGTGTTCCCACCCCACTACTTTCTTCGCCACCTTCCTTTCTTTCCGGAGCTCTCCATGTAAATTACAATGATCTTTCATTAAGCAGTAAAATCAAGATGATTCAATCCCACTAAATATAAATAAAATAGATATGTCTTTTAGTTAGTCCCATTTTAAAATGGTCTTTTCAGTTTTCTCATCTGGCAACTTTAATCTTTTCATAACTTTCTTAAAAATTGTTCTTGAAATTTTGTTGATTACCTTCTGAGACATCCACCCTCAACGTCGCTGAGTAAGTAATTGAATATTTAAAGTTTTTAGATCTCAGTTGTCTCTTTACTTCATCAAATTCTATTCTTCGTTTGACCAAGGCAGGGTTAAAATCCGGGAAAAACATTACTTTCGCCACTATTGGGCCATTGTTATTTTTTAAATATTCGTATGCTGCATCCTTCTCCCGTTAACTTAAAAGTCTTACCAGGACTGGTCATGGTCACTGTTCGCCAGTTCTTCTGGGTCCAAGGATCTGGTGAGGCCCTTACAATTTGCAACTTTGCATTTAACTTGTTTTGTCCCAGCATTTGTGGGATCCATGTTTCAAAGAAGCTCACTGGATTTTTCCCCTCGATTCCTTCTCTCAATCCAATGATTCTTACATTGTTATATTTACTGAAATTTTCCATATGATCGACCTTGTCCATCAGTTCTTTTCTGTCTGAGTCCAATTTTTTTTGCTTTTTATTCTAGAGCCTTTAGCCCCTCTTTTGTTTTGTCCAGCTCAGCCTCCGGGCCATTCATTCCATTAAATCTTCCACGATTTCTTTAAATTCTGTTACATTTTCCAAAATGTCTCTTATCACTGATTCAACACTCGCAAAATGAGTGCACAAAATTTCCATCTTGTTCAGGATGCTGGCTATATCTTGGACAGACCCCCCCACCCCACCCACCATTCAGCCAGTCCCAAGGACCCTCCTGAGCCACTCCTCATCAGGATTTCCCTTGATATTCCTGGCTGAGCTGTTGTTACTTCACATTTTGTTTTTGGTTGCCTTGGTTGTTTAGCACTGGTTTCTATCCATTTTTGATGATAAAATTCCGGTTTTGAGCTTTCAGTCCATCTTTTTAATACTCTTTATGGAGAGCTCTTTCAAAACGCATCCTCTCAGTTCCTCAGCATGCCCACGTCCCTTAATTGAGATGAAGCTTGTATTGGGTGAGTTGGTGTCAGCCATAACCTTATCAGAAGCTCTCAGTAACTGCATCTCTGGCAGTGTTAAACTTCCCCCGTAGGCAACCCTTCAGAATCTAGGGTACAAACCTCAAAGGTTAGCATACAATTTGATTGAAGGTGAGTTAGTTTCTCTATTGCATATGTATTCATTCTGGCTCCCTCTCTGTCTAACTGTATCTCTTGAGTTGAGAAGGTTGAAGGTGGGATGGGCAGTGGGAAATAACCCGATTGAAGTCTTCAGGAAGGAAACTTTCCTTCATGCAGAAATCTAGAACATAGTGGCTTAACCATATAAATCGGAGCTGAACCAATAAGAGCAAATGTTACACAGAAAAAATGTTCATGAAATCAGGAAATCTCTCTCTCTAAAATATTTGGGATTGGTTGGCATTCTCAACATTCACATTAGTAGTAAAGACACAACGCTGGAGAAACTCAGCAGGTCACACAGTGTACCTTATACAGCAAGGATAAAGATACATAACCAACATTTCAGGCTTGAGTCCTTCATGAACAAGATGTAGGCAGGCACCCAAATAAAATGGTGAGGGGGAGGGGCAGAGGTAGGAGCAAAGTCCATGGGCAGGAGGTAATAGGTGGATAAGGGAGGGAGGGCACACCAGCAAACAGAGGCAGGGGGGATGGCTCTGTGAATGGAGGGGGGTGGGTGGAGAGCTGGAGGAAAGAAGACAGAGTGGAGGAGAGAGGGAGAGCAGGAAAAATTGTGGTTTATCTTGGCTACATAAAGTACACTGTTTGACCAGCTGAGTTTCTCCAGCATTGTGTGTTTACTTCAGTCACAGCGTCCGAAGAATTTTGTGTTTTATTCATATTCGTAAATTTTATTTGAATGTCAGATAATGAAGATCAAAGGCAACTCAATAAATAGCAGACTCAAGACAAATGATATCAAAATGAGTGGCTAAATGAATGGCTCTTTAGCTCATTCTGGTGCCATTATAATAAATTCACGTGTCAGAGCTTTCTATTCCCACGTGACTAAAGATCAACGCATGTTTGTATTTAGGATTACCAGCTCATTTTCTTGCACACGATGATTACTTTATGTCATTCAGCTCATTCCATTTGTTCCATTGTTCAAGCTGAACTGTAGTTCTGCCCTGCCCTCGACATGCCTCAATTCACGTATCCAACAAAATAATCCCTTTACTCTGCACTTTTAATTCTTCTTTTTATTTCACTAAATTCTTGTAATTGCCATTCTTTTACTGATTCCATATATTCTTTAAAAAAAAATATATCCATTGATGCCTTTCCCTTCTTCTTCCATTTCTCTATGTTCTTCTTCTTCTTCTTCCTCTGGGTTGGTCATCTGTTGTTTCCTTGTTTTCTTTTTACTCTCTTCTTTCTTGTTCTCTTTATTTTCTATGTTCTCTTCCTGTTGTTGTATTGCAGCTGTCATTCTCAGCTGTGGAGATCGACTCCTCAGCTGGTCCCCCCTCCCGTCAGTGTTTTTTTTTCATGCGCATAGCGCATGCGCGAGGAGTCGCGCATGCGCGGTTGCGCACTTTTACTTGGATCCGCGAGCCATTTTTGTAGTCCCGAGCTTGGGACTTCAACTGACCTTAGGGAGTGGGCTTCTCTCTCCGCGGCGGGCCTCCTCGGACAGGTAAGGCCTTCACCTTCTTCTTCTGACGTTCTTTCTTCTTCTCTTCTTCCTGTTGCTTTCGACTTTTCTTTCTTCGCTGCCATTTTCTTCCCACCTTTACTTTCACTTTGTTTTAATTTTTATTCTTGTGCCTTTTGTGTTTTGTTTAATTTTTTTAAACTTTTCAGGAGAGGGCTGGAGTTCCCTGACCGGCCATTACTCCATCACGTGACTCCTCCATCAAAATAATCCCTTTACTCTTCCAGCATTTTTCCAGCATTCTCAGCCTTTGACGCCAGAGATCCAGAATTTTTTTTTTTAACGATTAAAGAAAAACTCTGAAATAAAATAAATCTTTCTTTTTTAGCAGGTGGTCCAAATGTACGAACCTTTTGGATCTATCCGAATGCCACTAACAGTGTTCTGAACAATTCAGCAAAGAACCACCTGACTAGTTCTATTACCTCAGTGATGATTTCAGTCATTTTGTGCATCGTCCTGATCATTGGGCTCCCGGCCAATGGGCTGGCCCTTCTGGTTCTGGTCACCAAAGTCCAACGAATGCCTTCCACCATCTTCCTGACCAACCTGGCAACAGCCGACCTGCTCCTGATCCTGGTGCTGCCGTTCAAAATCCACTATTACTTTCAGGGCACCAACTGGGTCTTTGGTGAGGCTCTATGCCGGATGACGACGGCCTTCTTCTATGGGAACATGTACTGCTCCATCCTGCTCCTCACCTTCATCAGCATCGACAGATACTTGGCCCTGGTCCACCCATTTCTCGCCAAAGGCTTCAGAGACAATAAGTTTGCCGTGGGAGCCTGCTTGACGATTTGGGTTCTTGTTGGACTCGCGATGATACCTTTGCTTCTCCAGAAGCAGGCATACTCATTCCAGGATTTAAACATCACTACCTGCCATGATGCCCAGCCAGAGAAGGTGGACTCTGGTTACTTCTTATTTTACTTCACGTGTTTAACTGTTATTGGGTTTCTGATTCCTTGTCTTGTTACTATATTCTGCTATGTGTTTATAATCAGGGCATTGGTCATTAGTGATGAGCCATTTGGCCAAGCTGTGAGGAACATGGTCTTAGTCCTAATAGTGTATGTGGTGTGTTTTTCCCCCAGTAATATAATCCTACTCATTCACTATTTTGGCTTTCACAACACAGACAGGGACCATCTCTATCTGTATTATATAATCTGCCAGATGCTCAGCACCTTCAACAACTGCATTGACCCATTCATTTACTATTATGTGTCCAATGAGTTTCGGAACAAGGTAAGAAGTACAATATTTTTCATGAAAACGAAAGATAAGTATTCATTAAAATCAGCCCAGCCACAGGGACAGACCAGTTCTTCCTCAGGTCCTGGCACTAAGATGTCAAACATTTGAACCGTAAGTTTTGACACACAACAAGATTCACCACTCAAATAGCTTAGAGTACTTTGTGAAGCAAAGTCTGCAATTGCTGACACATAAGGGACAGAAAACTTAAAGTGTTGCTACCATTATTTTACTCACAGTAATAGGAAATCAGTCCTTTCATTTAACAAAACCGTCTGCGAATTTAACTAACCCTGATGCCAACTAATGTTTGAGGGGAACATTTGGTGGTCCGGAATTTGTCTCTCTGCAATTTACATGGGTGAAGTTACGAATAATGTCTCCAGCAGATTAGAAATGTGATTGAAGTTAACACAGTGTAGGCATTGAGTGGGCTGTTGGTAGACATGAACAAGTAATGTGGAAGTGAGGTTGATATAAGACATAGTGAACAATGTTTCCAGTTATGCACCCCTCAACCTGGTCAAGTGAAAAATAGCTGAATTTCTGATAATTTGGGTTTGGTGTAGGTTCTTAATGACAGGCTCAGGATGATGTAAATCCTGATGCAAACTTAGCATGAAAAGAGGTCATTCAACCCAAAATATCTGTGTTGGCCAGTGAGCCTCTCATCTTTATTAATCCCAAATTCTACCCCTTGGCCTTATAGCTGTTTATCCTGGATGATTCAAGTGCTCACCAAGACACTACCAGCAATTTTGCTTCCCCCACTCTCTCCAGCAGTGCATTCCAGGTATTCCCCACTCTCTGGGTGAGGAAGGTCTGCCTCAAATCTCTTTCCCTTCACCCTAAATCTATCTTCTCTTGTATTAATCACCACCAATAAAAGAAAGAATTTCCTGCACTCTTCATAGTTTTATACATCTCAATCTTGTCTCTTCTTAACCACTTCAGGGAAAACAGACCTAGCATCTCCATTCCCTCCTCACAACTAATTTCTCCATCTGAGGCAACATCCTCACACATCTCCTTTGCGCCCTCACTAATGCTGTGGCATCTTTCCTATTGTATGATGACCAGACCTGATGGTCAGTACTTCAGCTGAGTTCTGACCAACATTCTATAAAGTTAGAGCATAAATCCCTCCACTTCCATTTAATGAAGACTATCATCCTAAGGTGGGATGTGGGTGGGAAGGGAAGGTTGAGAATTACTGCTCTAGACCCAATTGTTACTGAAATATTTTGCTTGAGAAAAATTGTCATTGGACCATTTCCTTTGGAGTTATGAAACCGTGCACATAACGAGTCAACTATGGATGATTAAAACAGTGGTTTTCAAAGCTTTTTCTTTCCACCTACATCCCACTTTAAATAATTCTTAACTAATCACAGAGCACTGATGGCATAGGGAATACTTAAAGTGGTATGTGAGTGGAAAGCAAAAGGTTGCGAACCACTGGACTAGGCAAAAAAATGGTTTGGAACAGACTAGAGGGGCCGAGTGGCCAGTGTCTGTGCAGTAATTGATGGTTCGATGGTACACTGCAAGATGCCAACTATGCAAAGGTGGTATGCTATGGATCTTGGGCAGTTTCTTTATGCCTCCGCACTTTTCTCTTGCCATCACTCTGATACAGGTTACTTTTGGTCTCATCTGTCCACAAGACCTTTTTCCAGAATTCTGCAGGTTCTTGGCAAACTACAATCTGGCCATCTTTTCTGTGGCTAACTAGTGGTTTGCACCTTGCAGTGTAGCCTCTGTGGAAAAAAATGTGTCTTTGTCCCAAACAATGTAGGTCTGGCCTCATTAGTATGCCCAAAATATATTAATCCACATTTATCTGGATTAAACTCTATCCGCCAGGGGAAGACAATGGTGCCATCAGGAACTGATCATGTCAGATGTTAGTGGCATGGATTCCCCTGAACGTTCGATGCCAGTGTAAGCTTTTCTCCCTGTTGAGACAGGAGACTGATAAAGCCCTTGTCAGTTTGACAGTGAATGAGAAAGAATGTCTTTCCAATCCTCCTTCCAGGGATCTGTACCTTTTCTTTCATTTAATAATTTAATGCATCATTTCTGGATTGTCAATGTATCAAATTGCCTGTTTATAATATTTTGATTCTTTACTTGGTTCATATAATCGACCACCACCATTTGATATATGACCTTAATTGTATATTTAACATGCTTAAATAAAATATTATTTTATATGTACTGTACCAATGACAATTTCAGAGCAAAGAATCTGATTGATTCAAGAAACAAGCGACAGAAAAAAGAAAAAAAACCCAATCCACCCAATCCCCAACCCACAGAAACCCTAAGCAAATAACCTAAGCCCCCCCAAAAAAATAAAAACTTTAAAAAAAATGAAATGAATATTTTTAAAAATTCTAGAAATATTACTTAAACCAACACATTATAGCAAATTATAATCATATAACAGATAACCATATAACAGGCCATCTGGCCCCTCTAGTCCACACCGATTTAAGTGAACTCCTTTCCCCCACTTACCTGCTCCCTGTCCATAACCCTCCAACCCCTCACATCCATGCACTCATCCAAGCTTCTCTTAAATTATAAAGTTGACCCTGCTGCGACCATCTCTTCCAGAAGGTCATTCAACTCAGCCACCACTCTCTGAGTGAAGAAGCTTCCTCTCCTGTTACTTCTAAACTTTTGCCCCTAACCCTTACCTTATGACCCCTTGTTCCAATCTCACCTATCCTCAAGGGGAACAGCCTATTCACATCTACTTTGTCTATCCCCCTCATAATTTTAAATACCTCTATCAAATCCCCCCTCATCCTTCTACACTCCAGTGAATAAAGACCCAGTCTGCACAGTCTTTCTTTGTATTCTAGATACTGCAATCCAGGCAACATTTAAGTAAATCTTTTCTGCAACCTCTCTACTTAATTGATATGTTTTAAATCAGTTCTAAGTATTAAATTCCAATAATCCAATATTAATCCTAATTAATCATATATCGATTAAGATCTCATATTTGTTCCATCATTTTCTTTGACTTCTTATTTTCAATTTTAAACTTGTAAAAGCCATGCATAATTAATTGTGAATGAAATGTATGTCATGTAATTGATTGTATGGCATCTATAAATAAAGGAGAAAAAAAACAAGTGTAGCAGGCCTCCAAACACGCCACGCCTGAAGCAGTGACCCGACACCAGGAGCCTGTGGCCTACACCATCGGCCAAGACAGGCTATGCGCTTTGAATTCAACGCTCGACTCAGCAACACACGGCTCCAGCATCCCACTCCGATGGGCTGGCTAGCAGCAGCCAATTGGGTGGAGCTAGGGAAGCAGCCACACCTGGGGATGAGAGAGACTCATTGATTGGCTGCTCCCCAGAAAGCACTAGACAACCAATCCCAGGAAGCGGATCATAACGCCACTAGTCGGGGGTGGGGGGGGGGGGGCAGGATGACGGCAGAGATGGGCTTCTGAGCCCTTTAAAAGCATAGCTGCCAGCACAATAAACCAGTCTTGAGTTCACTCCCGTCATGTGTGTCTCTTCATTGAGTATAACCTCTCCAGCGGTAGCAGCCACCTCACAAGTGACAAATCAGAGCACTTCCAATAACATTGGCTTACTGGTGTTATCAGTGATATGTTAGTCTGTGGCTTTCCCATCCCCCCCTCTGAATTCTCCAACACCCCCCCACTTCCTCCTTTGGATCCCTCCGCATCTCCACTTCCAGATCCACCCATCCTCCTCCCCTCCCCAACACTTTCCACCCCATTAAAACCCACTCCAACCCCTGCCTGATCTTTACCATCCCCTCCCACCTTCCACTCTCGGAGACAGAATGTTCTGTCATTAGTAGAGGACTCTCCTTCACTCCACACCTCAACAGGTTCTGCGCACACCTTGATGCTGAACTCTTCTCCCCTCGTCTCCATCTCCCTGCCTACTTCAATAACCAGGATTCTCCAATCCCACATTAAACCTTCTCTTCCTCCTCTTGCACACCTCATTCTGCCCTCCTATCTGCTCTGGACCTTTATATTTCCAACTGCCACTGTGACAAGAACCTTCTCAATCACCACTTCTCTCACTTAGCCCAATCTGACCTCCAGACATCAAACTCAACCACTCTATCAAACCTGCAGATAAAGGTGGGGCTGTTGTGGTCTGGTGCACAGACCTCTATCTGGCCAAAGCCACCTCCTCTTACTTACTCCTCCAAAAGGATCCCATCAAAACTCATCAAACCACCATTTCACACACTATCTCTGAACTCATCACTTCCAGTTATCTCCCTCCCACGGCCTCCAACCTTATTGTTTCCCAACCCCTCACTACCTGGTCCTATCCACAAACACAATTGTTCTGAAAGACCCATCGTTTTCGCATGCTCTTGCCCCATTAAACTGGTCTCTGCTTACCTAGTCATTTCCCCCCCCCCCCGGTCCCCCCTGGTCCAGTCCCTCCCCACATACATCTTAACCCCCTCCCTCAAACCCCCACTGGTCCTGTCCCCCCCCACCTACATCTGTGATAGTCCAAATGCCTTCCATCAATTCAACAAATTCCAGTTCCCTGAACTCAACTGCCTCATCTTTACCATGAGCATCCCATCACTATACACCTCCATCCCCCCACACCAAAGGCCTCAAAGCCCTTAATTTCTTCCTTGACAACAGGCTCAACCAGTCTCCCTCCACCTCCACCCTCCTCCGGCTGGCAGGACTTGTTCTCACCCTCAATAACTTTCCTTTGACTCATGCCATACTCTGCAAGTCAAAGGGGTAGTCATGGGTAACCACATGGGCCTCAGCTGTGGCTCCCTTGTTGTTGGCTAGGTGGAGCAATCCATGCTGCAAACCTACACAGGCAAGGATCCCTAACTCTTCCTCTGTTTCATTGATGGTTCTTTGGTGCTGCCTTATGCACCCACGATGAGCTTGTCGACTTTATCCATTTTGCTGCCAACTCCTAACTCAACCTCAAATTCACTTGGCCCACTTAGAAACACTCTTCCCTTTCTTGATCTCTCTGTCTCAATCTCAGGAAACAAACTCTTGATGGATATTTTCTACAAACCCACAGCTACCTCCACTGTACCTCTTCACACCCTATCCCCTGTAAGGATTCCATTTTTTCATCACAATTCCTCCATCTCCATTGCATCTGCACCCAGGACAAGGATTTCCATGCCAGATCATCTGAGATGTCCTCATTCTTTAAGCATCGTGGCTTTCCCTCTACCACCATCAACTCGGCCTCACCTGTACATCCTCTATTAGTTGTACATCTGCCCTGGCCACCTCCGCTCCCACATGCAGCAAGGACAGGATTCCCCTTGACTTCATCTACCACCCCACCAGCCTCCACATTCAACATGTCAACCTCTGCCATTTCTGCCAGAGTTTATGATACTCCTTCCCTCTGAAGCAGTCAAGTTTAGTTTGTCTCTTCTACTGACTACATTAAAAATAAAATCATGATTTCAATCTGTGGCCCCTCCTTAAATATGCTGTGGTCCCTAAGGGGAGCCATATGGCTTGAGTAGAGCATTTCCCATTACTCAGAATTCCATCTGACAAACCAGTTTCACCTTGTTATGGAGATTTGTAAGATGCAGGAGTGGACATGAGGGAAAAGGGAGAATTAGTTGGGATGCTGGGGCCATGTCTTCTTGGGTCTCCACTCTCTATAAGGATTTCCGGTCATCCCTCTCCCCACTCTTCCCTGTCCAAGTCACCTGTGGCAGATCCATATGGAATCATAAAACACAGAAGCATGCCGTTCATTCCACCACATCCAACTGACCATCAATGCCCATGCATACTTATCCCATTTCCAGAATTAGAGCAATTGTTTTTTTGTGTCTTGGTGATTCAAACACTCAGATCACTTCTTAAGTGCTCTGTGAATACTAACACCCACCATCTCAAGCAGAACATTCCAAAGCCCAATCATCTTCTGTGTGAAAAGAGACTGGTGAATCTGGCAACAGCCCAGGAACCAAACAACACCATGGGGAATCTGGAATCCAATAATATCTTGGTGAATCCAATAATATCCTGGTGACTCCAACACCCTGGAGAATCCAACACCCTGGTGAATCCAACAGCACCCCAATGAATCCAACAACACCTTGGTGAATCCAACAACATTCTGGTGAATCCAACAACATCCTGGTGAATCCAAAACCCTGGTGAATCCAACAACATTCTAGTGAATCCAACACCCTGGTGAATCCAACACCCTGGTGAATCCAATAACATTCTTGTGAATCCAACACCCTGGTGAATCCAACACCCTGGTGAATCCAACACCCTGGTGAATCTAACACCCTGGTGAATCCAACAACATTCTAGTGAATCCAACATCCTGGTGAATCCAACACCCCGGTGAATCCAACAACATTCTAATGAATCTAGCAGTAACCTAGTGAAAGTCTTTTGAACTAATTTTAATCGCATCCTTACCATGGAACAATGTGTGAGTTTGTAACTTCTCAGCTGAACTGGAGTGTTCAAAAGGTCGGGCAACATCTGTGAGGAAAGAAATACAGTTAATGATTCATGACTATGATTCTTCATCAGGCTGGCTTTTGTCCCAAATTCATTTGGTCATCAGTTGAAGATACACAGTTGTCTGTGAAGACCTCACTTGCCACACCATGTCTGGAGAATATGGCATCCAAATCTGTTATTACAGGATTTGCAGTGGTGATGTTCAATTTACACACCTCTGGATACAGGGAGTAATAGTCTTTGACTACAAGATAGTCCTTCCCTTAATATTCGAATAGGTCAGTGCCTACCTTCTGGTAATGTCTGTATGGTGCTGGGTGTGGCTTTAGTGGTTCTGCAGGATTGTTTGCTTGATATTTCTGGCATATTGTACAGTTTGTTATATCATTGTTGACTCTTGGCCAATATGTCACCTCTCGTGCTCTTTTCTTACACTTTTCGATCCTTTTTAGCATCTCTTTTCTCAGACTCTTTGGGATAAGGATTTTACTTCCTTTGTAGATTATGTCTTCAACCACTGATAGTTCCACCCTGAAAATCTAGTATTCTGCAATGTCAGGTGAACAATCCTGCTTCATGTTGGACCATCAATCCAAGAGATTTTTTTCTTACTTATCTCAGTGTTTCATCTATGTTTATCGCTGACTTTATGTGGTCCATTTTTGCATCTGATATGGGCGGTGCACTTGTGACCATGTCCATGAAAGTGTTCACGTCTTCATCCATTTTGGTGTCTGCTGTGTACATTACCTGACCCGGAGTGTACACTACATTCAGTATATAATGTTGCACCCTAATTATCATTCTTTGTATTCTAAGTGGACATTCATTTAATGGTTTTTGGAACTAAGCTATCAAGGGACTATGGTAAGTATCTACACTGATTGCTTGTCCTGACACAAACTGATGAAACATTTCACAGGCGTATGTGATGCTGAACAGTTCTTTTTCAATTTGAGTGTATCATGTCTCTGCATCTGTCATACAGCGTGATGGAATTATTCAAATTTTTCAATATTTGCCTCTGTGTTTGCATTTGCATTCCAGTTTTGTAAATACATTGTTGTTCTCTTATGCATTATAGCAGAAGGCTAGAGCATAGTTCAGATCTTGTGTGAAATATAGCAGTATATAAAGAATGTTTTCTGTATAATTTAAGACTTAAAAAAAAGGGTTGCCAGTCATCATATTTTTGCAGAAGAACTGCACCGAGCCCACTATGTGATGCATCTGATGATATCTTGATGGATATCACTGGGTCATAAAACCTCAGGACTAGTTCCTCCGTGAGCAGTTTCGTTAGTTCACTCCATGACTTTTCATGTTCATGATTCCACTCCCATTCAATGTTATTTTCTGTTAGTCTTCCCAATGGAGCCATCTTTTCTGAGAGGTTGGATATGAATTTACCCATCTTGTTGACCATTCCATTAACCCTCTGTATGTCCTTTTTGCATTGTGGTCTTGGCATGTTCCCATTGGTGGACACCTTTCTGGGATCTGGTCTGATGCTTTCACTCCTACCAATGTTAGTTCTGTCACCCTGAGCTGGCATTTCTCTCTATTCAGCTTCAGGTTTGCTTTCCTTGTTGCTTCCAGCACTTTCCTTAATCTCTCATCATGCTCCATTCTTGTGGTTCCCCAGAATATGATGTCATCCATTGAGGTATCAACTCTGTTCAGATGCTCATAGACTATATGGATAGTTTTGTGATACACTTCAGGACCTGAGGCAATTCTGAATGGTAACCTCAGGAATCTGTATCTGCCAAATGGACTATTGAATGTGTATAGTCTTGAACTTGCTTCATCCATTTTAAACTGCCAAAATCCTGATGATGCATCTAACTTGCTGAAAAACTTTGCATTTGCAAACTGTGACATGATTTCTTCACGTGTCGGAAGCTTAAAGTGTTCTCTCTTTATTGCTTTGTTTAGATCTCTTGGATCCAAACAAATTCTAGCCTGCACTTGGTACCTACAGCCTTTTGTTGCACATATTGCATGTTCTACCATATGCTGGACGCTTTTTTGGTAGGTGTTGTGTACCTCATCAATGATACAGCTTTCGATTGTCCCTTTCATTTTTGTTCACTGGCATTGCCTCTCTTTCCACTTTGGCACTCTTTTTGTTAAACAGTTTATGTCTGTTCTTGATCATTGCATCCACATTGCAGCTAATTTCACTGAATAGCTCTTTTGCCTGCATTTTTACAGTTTCTGCAGCTCTACAGAGTGCTATGGCTTTTTCCAGCTCTAGATTTTGCTCTCTTAGCAGTCTTTCCCTATAACCACACACAAGTCGATCTTTTATCAGCCAGTCAGTCAGTCCACAAAATTCACACATTTTGTTTCTGTTTCTGTTTCTCAATTCAGTCACATCCTGATGAATACTTTCTTCCATTTTCTGTATATGTAAAAAATTTGTGCCTTTGAAACATCACATTACGTTTAGGAATTCAGTATGACTCAAACTATCCAATTTATTTTCCAATTTAATTTTGTCTCCTTCAGTAGCAAATGTAAAGTTATTATACATGTCCAGGGCTTCATCACCCATGACATGTAAGAAAACTGATGCTTTAACTGTATCACTTTTCTCATCAGCTCTGACTGCCACAAAATACAATCCAAAACGTTGTTTGAATCTGTTCCAATTTTCAGCCACGTTACCTGTCAACTGCAGTTTTGCTGGTGGATGTAATCCTTCCATTTTTCACTTTGTTATCTTCTCTTCACTTGATCAGTTGCTAACTTTAGATTTTCCTTTTAAAGTATTTCCTTTTAATTTCCTTCATCCCTCTTCTGACATCATGTTTCATCTTGTATTCATATGTGTGAGTTCTTAGACAACGCATGGATGAAGGAAAAGACTATTTACTTTAAAGTTGCTGTATGAACCCCATGAGGCTTGCCATGAGGCTGCAAGCCTCCATTACAGATCTTACATACAACTGTCTCTGCCTCTGTGTCAGCACCCTGCTGGCAGCCAAGTCTAATCAAACAGGATCTATAATCAAGCCTTTGTTAGTGGCCATGTAAACATGATCACTATCATTACAGGTATAACTTACACCTACACATTTAAAACTGTGCTTACAATTCCCTCAAGGGCAGTAGTGATCCCAGCCTTTGTCATATTTCCCACTATCAACAACTCTGGGTAAATATTTTTACTTCCAGCCATACTTTAATATAATTACCTTGCTCCAATATAGCTATGCATTCCATGTTCATCATTAGATTAATTTAACAAGTAAGCAGTTCTCTGGTGACCATGATAACTCCATGTGTAAAACACCATTGGTTGACATTGTTGAGGTTCCATCCTTGACTTTGCCTTCAAGTCCAGGATTCATCATGAGCCCAGAGACTGGATCTGTGAGAGGTGTTACTAAGCAAGGTGAGCATTAACCAACTTATTCTGGTTGCCTGCTACCTACATCCTTAACTCGCACAATGTCCCACTTTCCCAACACCCAGTCTTTGCGGCTAGCAAGACACTATTATAGCGCCAGTGACCTGGGTTCAAATCCAACACTGTCTGTAAGGTGTTTGTATGTTTTCCTCCGGGTGCTCTGGTTTTCTCTCACCCTCCAAATTTAACGGTTAATTGGGCAACATAGATTTAAATGGCCGGAATCAGCTTCCACCATGCTATATATATTTTTAAAATTATATCAAGGACAACATTTTTGAACATTCAGTTCAAACAGTGCAAGGACAAGATCATTTTACTAAGAGGCCTCTCATTAGTAAAATGATCTTGTCCTTGCACTGTTTGAACTGAACGTTTTCTCTGTAACGCCATGCCACTTTAATTGGTAATTATCTGTAAAATTGCAAATGTCACCCCCATTATACAAGAATAGAGGAAAGGAGCAGAAAGAAAAATTAAAATCCAGTTAGCCTGATATCAGTGGTTGGGAGACGTTGGAGCCGATTGTCAAGGATGAGGTTGCAGAGAACTTGGAGGCACATGACAAGAAAGGCCAAAGCCAGCATGGTTTCCTTAGGGGAAATTTTGCTTGACAAACTATTGGAATTATTTGAGGAAGTGATGAGCAGGCTAGATAAAGGAGATGCAGTGGACTTGAATTTTTAGATGTCCTTTGACAAGGTGCCACACAAGAGGCAACTTAACAAGATAAGATCCCATGGTATAACAGGAAACGTACAGCACGAGCAGAGCATTTGCTTGACAGGAAGCAGAGAGTCAGAATACAGGGATCATATTCTGGTTGGCTGCCAGTGGCTGGGGATGTTCCTCAGGGGTCAATGTTGGCCCCTTTTTGCATTGTTTATTAATGGTTTGGACTATGGAATGAATGGTTTTGTGGCCAAGTTTCCAGACGATACAAAGCTAGGTGCAGGAGCTGAAAGACTATGACTGAATATGAGAATAGGCAGAGCGGTGGCATATGAAATATAACATTGGAAAGTGTACTGTCATGCACTTGGGAAGAAAAAATAAACCATATATAACATATATAACAATTACAGTTTGGAAGCAGGCCATCCCAGCCCCTCTAGTCCACACCGATTTATGTGATCTCCTCTAGTCCCACTTAACGGGCAAACTATTTTTTAAATGGGGAGATAATTGAAAGCACCCAGATGTAGGGGGACCTGGGTGTTCTTGTGCAGGATACCCTGAATGTTAACAGGCAAGTTGAGTCAATGGTGAAGAAGGAAATGCAATGCTGGTGTTCATTTCAAGAGGAATAGAATATAAGAGCAGGGATGTGATGCTAAGGCATTATAAGGCACTGGTAAGAACCCACTTGGACGATTGTGAGGAGTTT
Organism: Narcine bancroftii; assembly: GCF_036971445.1. NCBI lineage: Eukaryota > Metazoa > Chordata > Chondrichthyes > Torpediniformes > Narcinidae > Narcine > Narcine bancroftii. Next base: position 259,833,553 of record NC_091471.1, on the reverse strand, counting down.
TGAGCTCCTCATTTAAAAAAGAATGTGCTGATGTTGGAGATGTTTCAAGGGATTGATTGATTCATTGATTCATGGAACAAGAGGGTTATCATATGAGGAGTGTTTGACAGCTCTTGGCCTGTATTGGTTGGAATTTAGAAGAAAGTGGGGCGATCTCATTGAAACATTTTGTATGTTGAATGCCATGGACAGAGTAGATGTGGAAAGGTTGTTTCCCAAGGTGGGAGAGTCTAGGACAAAAGGGCACAACTCCAAGGTTGAAGGGTGCCCACTTAGAACAGATTTTCTTCAGTCAGAGGATGGTAAATCTGTGGAATTTGTTACCACAGGCCATAGTGGAGGCTGGGTCATTGGGTGGTTTTAAGACTAAGACTGATAGATTCTTGATTAGCCAGGGCATCAAAGCTTGGGAAGAAGGCCGGACTGAGTGAGGAAATGGATCAGTTCATGATTATATAGCAGGGCAAACTCGATGGGCTGAATAGCCTATTTTTGGTCCTGTCTTATGGCCTTAATTATACATGGCCTGTTGTACTTAAGTAAGGGTTGAAGTGCTTGGATAGCCGCAACACAATGTATATCCCGTATCCTGGAACACATGACAAGAAATATCTCAATTCAATTTGCTCACAGTTAAGAAGCACTTTGAATTTAAAATGCTTGTCTTCACACTCCTGTCCCTTTCATGCCCAGTACCTACCCTATCTCCGTAATCCTCTCCATTTCCATGCTCATCCAAGATCTCTGAGCTCCCCAGTTCCTGACATTCCCATTTAATCATTTATCCTCGATGCCCACATCCGTCAGCTGCCAATCACCCACAATTTCCCTCTAGACCACTCCACCGCACTCCCGTTACTCATACAACATGCTCCTAAAACTTGGCATTGAACCAAGTTTTGCCTAATGCCTCTTCGTAGGGCTCCCATCAAATTTGGAGAGGTAACACTCACTTTGAGACATTTTGCGATGATAATGTTGACAATTGTCGCCGCTGCTCGCTTGTTCGTTGCTAGTTTTCCATCTGCAGCAAAATAAAAACCAGTTTAATATGGGTCAGCTGGAAGGATCCAGAGCTTTGTGATCTCCGTTCTTTGCTCTTTCCTGAGCAGCAACAGAGAGAGTCTTTTTGGTCCTGAATGTTTCTGTGACCCTGCTTGATAAGATGCAGCATGAATGTAAGGAAAGAGATAATTCCTGCTGTCTCATTCTCTCCTCCCACAATAAATAGCGAAGCACCAAAAAGACCCTCACACCAGTTAATCCAGAGCTGCCAGACCTGCCTCTCTGAGAAGGAGCTGCACTGATCTGCACCAATGGTCTGGACCAAATCTCCGTGCACCCTTGCTGTTTCAGCTACCTTCCTCCTCTGTGTAGCTACCCGCTCTTTGCAGGAAGGTAAGGCTGGACGTTGATGTTTTAGAGCAGACAGCTGACAACTGTTGAAGAAGATTCACTGCCTTTGTATTTTAACCTGTGGTTTCTTGCTGACGTTGGTTCAAAATTCCTTGACTTAATTAGTTAATGTTGAAAAGCAAAGTCACACTTACAGGGGTGGCCAACTTTTTAATTTTTAATTTAGACATGGTAACAGTCTATTTCAGCCCACAGGTACGTACCAGGGGTGTAGGCTAATTTGGGGGGCATGGACTTGTGGCCGAAATGGCCTGTTACCGTGCTGTATGTTTAAATTAACAATTAAAAGGTTGCGCATCCCTGTCTGAACCCTTTATATCGAATCATTGCATTATCTCCAAGAGCCTCAAAGAATATGATTGATGGCCAATGTGGGCTCGGTGGGATGGTGGCGTTTTTCTGTGCTGTATCATTCCATGACTTTATGACTGGGTTTAATGGTAAGAGTGCAGAGGGCTTTACCATGTATCTAACCTGTGTTCTACCTCTCTGAGAGTGCTTGACGGTAAAGTGTAGAGGCTTCAGGGATTTAAATGTATGTATGATCTATTTATTTATTTATTTAAATTAGCACGGTAACAGGCATTCGGCCTGCAAGTCCATGCCACCCAATTTATACTCAATTAACCTACACCCCCAGTACGTTTTAGACGGTGGGACGAAATTGGAACCCCTGAGGAAAACCCACACAGACACAGGGAGAATGTACCAACCCCTTGCAGACAGAGCCGGATTCAAACCCAGGTCCTGATGGCTGGCACCGTAAAGGATATGCCCTAACTGCTATGCCAACTGTGTCACCCCAAGGGACGATGTTTGAAGGGCCAATGTTTCTCCACCCTATATGCAGTGCATACTTTCCCTACCCTGGCAGTCTTTAATGAACCTGTACTATGCCTGAAATGTTTGATGGGACGATGTAAAAGAAGCTTCTAGAGCTAACCTGCGTTGTCCCTGTCCTGGGCATGTTTGACGTTGGTCTCCCTATTCTTAGAATTAATGCTTCTGGATCTAAGGGAAAGCACTTTAGGTGTTTCCTAAATGACAAAAAAGTGTCAGAAAGGGATTGTAGAAGAGATACCCAAGAACAGTCCCATTGGAAGAGACTTCAGTTAGGTGGAGAGGCAGAGAAATGTGCAGTTTTGCCCTCACAGCTGAGAGAGAGAGAGAGAGAGAGAGAGAGAGAGAGGCAAGCCCGTTAAAAGGTGCCACCAACTTTAAAGGCTTCCGACTAAATGAACAAAGAAGCTTTTGAAAGCTGGATGGAACTGAATTATGACCTCGCCATTCTCTCTGCAAAGCACTTCATTCTCCCTGTTGTCTTGCACTAATTCAATATTTCCACCCCCCCCCCCCACTTTACCTTTAGCCGTTCAGAATAAAAGCTTTGACTTTCATTGCCTTTGCTTCCCTACTCCCTCCTCTGATGACCTCAAGAGGTCGGAAATGATAGCTTTCCACAGAGCACCTGAATGCAGAATTGGTTACTGAATGACAAGAGAAGGCTTCCCACTCACCAAAGCCTTTGCTGGTCCACTCCACATCACTTGGCTTGGCAAGGTGGAGCTTGACAATCCACTTGATTGGCTACTGGTCTGTGATTCCCTAGCAATCTTCACCACTTCAGCATTTCAGTAGTCCTGGGCCAGCATCCTCCTCTCCCCCTGATCTACTTATTAATACAAATGACAGGTGGTGGGACACTCAGAAACAGCCAAAAGGCATCCATCCTCCTGTAAAATTCCAGCATTCAAACTCTCTGGGCAACTTTCTAACCTAGTTCTGCCATTTTATCTTTGTTTTTATTTTGTTTATCAGTTTTGAAACATCTAACTTTCTCATTTTCCAAAAGTGAAAAGTAATTAAATAATGTTATAGAGACTGTAAGCATGTGAAAAATCTAAAGAGTGACTTGAAGTGGAAAAAGGCAATGAAAAATTTTTTAAATGCTAATACCTTTATTGAATATTATTCTAAACTTCAATTTCCACTTGTCTGTTTGGAAGGTTCAGGAACTCAAAACCTGGGAAGAAGTATATTCTGTAATGCACCATCAACAAATCGTTCCAAAACCAATAAGGATGCATTAGATAAGACAGCCATATATTACCTGACCACAGCTCTTACAACAGCAGTGACTCCTACTCTTTATATCATCGTCTTTGCCTTTGGTCTTCCTGCCAATGGGTTGGCGATGATCAATCTCATGACCAAAGTCCAGCGAATGCCTTCCACCATCTTCCTGACCAACCTGGCGACAGCCGACCTGCTCCTGATCCTGGTGCTGCCGTTCAAAATACACTATCACTTTCAGGGAAACAACTGGGTCTTCGGTGAGGCTCTGTGCCGGATGACGACGGCCTTCTTCTACGGGAACATGTACTGCTCCATCCTGCTCCTCGCCTTCATCAGCATCGACAGATACTTCGCCCTGGTCCACCCGTTTTTCTCCAAAGGCTTCAGAGACAACAGGGTCGCTGTGGGTGCCTGCTTGGTAATGTGGGCTCTTGTTGGGCTCTCCATGCTACCATTTCTCCTCCAGAGGCAGGTGTACTCATTCCACGAATTGAACATCAGTACTTGCCACGATGTTTTGCCAAAACACGTGCAACAGGGTTATTTCTTCTATTATTATGTATGTTTGGTATTGTTGGAGTTTCTCATTCCCTGTCTTATAACTGTGTTCTGTTATATAGCTGTAATTAAAACACTAATGACCAAAAATGATAAATATTTCAAAGCCATAAGGACCCTAATTCAAGTGCTGATAGCATATGTGGTTTGTTTCACTCCCAGTAACATAATCCTGCTCATACATTTCTCTCAGCATCACCTCACAGAAAACAACCACCTGTATTTATATTATGTGATCTGCCTGGTGCTAAGCACCTTCAACAGCTGCATTGACCCATTCCTGTATTACTACATCTCTGACGAGTTCTGCGACAATATGAGAAGCCTGGTACCTTTTAGTAAGGACAGGAAAAGTGAAGATTCTAGAAAAACTTTCTTCCATACAAATAGCACATCAACATCAAAAACCATAGCGTCTAAATCAGAATGTTTGAAATGGAAAAACTCAGAAAGATTTGAATCAAGAGAAACCATTGTGTTCAATGGACAATTCAAGGGGAAGTGAAATCCATTCAGGAAAAGACTAGCCATACAGTGATTTTATTTTTAAACAAAATTATATTGAATGCTTAACCTTTAGGGCTCTGGCCATTTTTAACGTTCCATAATATATACCCCGGACTGGGTCTATGGGTAAACTACAGTACGAACCAGCTAGTGGTAAGGCAAATGGGGACATTTCGGAAAATGGGGACATGGTTGGTTGAAAACAGGGACACAGTGTCCAAAGGGTTAAGCAAGGGTGAAATGTATATGAATTAAAGCTTCAGACATGCTCTGAGGATTCTGAACAATTTTACAAGATCAAGATCACAAGGATAAAGGAACAGAAACAGGCCATTTGGCCCATCGAGCCTGCTCCGTGAAACCTCCCTAAGTTAAAATGCTTTCACATCTAGTTCCAAGTTCTGGCCTTGTCCCCATATCCCATGATCCCCTGACTAATTAGATACCTATCAATTTCCCCTTCAAATTCCCCCATGGCTGCATGTGCCAACGAATCCCACAAATCCATTACCCTCTGGCTAAAGACATTTCTCCTCATCTCTGTTGTAGGCTTCCTTGTTGATAGGACTTTAAAGCAGGAAGATGTCGAGTATCCGTGATGGGATATTTGGGAAACTGGGATTGCTTCCACTGCTGAAGAGGTTGTCAAGGGTAGAAGTAGCTGGAGTCTGGGCTCCAGCAATTCCCTGGTCAAGAGATGAGCATCCAATGGCTAAAATTGCTTAATACCATGTGTTTGAGAGCTGTGCAATTCAAAAGTGGAATTAAATATAATAAAAGTTCAGGAGCCATATTAAGAGTTGTGAAATTTACAGAGTCTGATATTATTGGATGCGTCAGCTCCAGCTCATCATTTCCAGTTGTCATTTGGTTGTCCGCTGAGCTGAATGTCTGTTCAAGCAACAGAATGGAAGAATCTGGATTGAACTGGAACTCTTCTTGGATGATAAGAAGCTTGAGTCTGAAATAGCTAGAAAAGGCAGATGAGCCATTTGGCTGTGTGTCATGCATTGGGAACTCATCCCAGGACTCATATAGGGAAATAGACTGTGGTTTGTGGGGTAATTCAACTGAATGATTACATTATTTTGCTACCGAATTCTCCATAGAGTTGGGAGGTTATGGTCAAGTTGGTGAGGCCAAATTTGGAGTATTTGTGTGGAACCTTGGTCACCTAACTACAGAAAAGCTATCAGTAAGATTGAAAGAGTGCAGAGAAGATTTACTGGGATAGTGTCCGGACTCCAGGAACTGAGCCACAGGGAAAGGTTAAACAGGTTAGGACTTTATTCCCTGGAGCAGAGAAGAATGAAGGGAGATTTGATAGAGTTATTTAAAATGATGAGGAGGAAAGACAGAGTAAATATAGGTAAGATTTTTCCAATGAGGGTAGGTGAGATACAAACCATGGGTTAAGGGTAGAAAAAGGAAAGTTTAAAGGGAACTCCTTCACACAGAGAGTGTGGAACGAGCTGCCAGCTGAAGTGGTGAATGTGGGCTCAATTTTAACACTTACGAAGAATTTGGACAGGTTCATGGATTGGAGAGGTATGGAGGGCTATGAGTTGGCAAAAATGGTCCGGCATGGACTAGAAGGGCCAAAGGGGCCTATTTCTGTGCTGTAATGTTCTATGGCTGGCCCATTTCTGCATGGCCAGTTTATCTTGACTCTCGTTTTCTTGGTACATTACTTCCAATATATGACATACTCCCCTTTACATGGTGTAAACACAGATCACTGTCATCTCCATCAGCGGAAATTTAAAGCTGAATTGGCTTAAAGCACTTCAAAACAAATGGGCTTGAAATCACACCATATGTAAGTATTTTCATTACCCGATGGCTATGATTTTGTTTTGCATGGTATTATGCTGTTAATATATTTTCAAAAACTGAATTTTGCCAACATTTGTATTTTATGTTAATATGAGCTTACTCATTTTATTTAAAAGCTGTTTTCTATAATATTAATAAATGACACTCAAATCCATTTCTCCTTTCATTAATACCTCACATTAAGAAATGATGCCTATCAGAGAGAGAGCATTAGAATAATTCCACTAGTGATGCATTGAGTGAACTGAAATGATCCATTCAGGAAAAGAATACCAACTGTCCGTTCCCTTCACAAGGAAAGCTAACCAACGTCGCTCAGAAGCTTGAATATTTTCGATGACATTCTGCTGGTCAGAATGAAAAAGTGAATCAAGCTCCTGGTCACAACAAATTATCTGGATAAATGTTTCGGGTGTAATAAGAAAATAGGGACCTTTTCACATTCAGTATGGTCCTGTGTAAAAGTGGAAGAACTCTGGAAGGATTTGAGTGCATTATTAAGACAAATTATGAAGATAAAGGTACAAAAAGATCCGAGAATATTTTTACATGGAAATATATATGAAGCATACATGCAATTTGGGCATGTGAGAAAGTGGAAAAGTTTTGGCAAGATCGAAATCAGGTATTAAATAAAATCACAAAAAGCAACATACGAAAAAATCCAGAGATCTTTCTTCTAAGTAATATAAGAAGTAAAGAACTAGGCCTAAATTTGGATGAAGCACAAAAAAGATTTATTATGATAGCCTTAGCGGTAGCAAAAAAATGTATAATGTCAACTTGGAAATCAGAAGAGAGCCTGAGAGTACAGCAATGGTACATGGAAATGAATAAATGTATTCCATTGGAAAAAATAACATATAATTTAAAAAATAACATCACAGTATTCAAACAAATTTGGGAACCGTACATGGAACATAACAAAGAGGGCCTACCACGGACCTCCACCCCCTAAAATGATAAAATGATAAGAAGACAAAATGACTTGATCCAGTGTGTAAAAGTAGATGACACAATTTTCTTGTTTATTTTCATTGTGTGATGACATTGTTTAATGGTTTTATTGTATTGTATATGTTGAACGTTTAATGGGTTTGGAGGGGGGTGGGAAGGGGGGGAAGGGAAGGTAGGGGGGGAAAAAGGGGAGAAAAATGCCATTGTGTATATTTAAGAGGGAAATGTTTGTATGTATTTTGATTGATATGGTTCACAGTGCAAAAAATTTAAAAAAGTATATATATATGAAGCAGATATGAAATTGAAATTGGATAAGTATCAAGAAAGAATTTTGAGTAGATAGGAATAAAGCGACAGAAATGTGTAGCAATAAGGTGGAAAATGGAGAATCATGTAGAAATAGATTGAAATGCAAAATTGGTAACCTTTACAGTCTACGAAATCAAATGGAGAGATTTTTTTTTAAATTTGGGAGCTGTATTTGGATTTCGTGAACAAAAGTCCATCCACATCCTCCACCTTACCCAATCCTCTCAGTTAATAATTATGAAAAATAGTTAATAAATGCAGTATATGCTAATAATATTCAATATAAAGATTTAGGTGCTCCTTCCTTTCTTTCTATCTTTTGGGGGCTAGGGGGAAGAGGGGTTGGGGAGAAAACAGAAAAAAATTTATTGTATCATTTTGTATTGTTTGTTGCAAGCTGTTATTTCATTGAATTAATGTTCTGTATTCATGCAAATGATAAATAAAATTTTCAAAAATAAAAAGCTCCTGGGCACAACTGTAATGGTGTAGTGGTTGTTACAGTGCCAGTGACCCAAGTTCGAATCCAGGGCTATATGTAAGGAGCTTGTACATTCTCGCCATGTCTGTGTGGGTTTCTGGTTTCCTCCCACTTTCCAAAGATGGGTTAGTAGATCAATTGGGTATATTTGGACAATGTAGACTTCTGGTGCAGAAAGGCCTGTGGCCATGCTGTATCTCTAAATTAAAAATTAAATTAACTGCAAAATACAATGGTAAATGATTAGAATTGACCCGACTAGTGATGATTTGTTGCACATGGTTTATCACAACATCAATGGAAACACGAGGACCATTTAAGTTCTGTGATTGTGATGGGGGGGGGGGGGGAAACGATGTAGAACCCATATGGGTAAAGAAAGCTTTGCACTAACAGATCACCAATTCCACCTCCAGGATAGTTTGCCAATTATATACTTTTTGGGATATATAAGCTGGAAGCCAATTTGTGCACAAGATTCCCCCCCCCCCAGATGTTAAAGTGACCAATTCCTGGAAATATGTCAGTGTAGCCCTGTTTATTTTTGTGTTGTGTTAGAAAATTCACTTTATCTCCAGGGAACTTACGAAATGGTTATTTCTAATGGCTTAGTAATTTTGGAAATTGGGTGAGATGTTTCCGCCCAGATCTTGAATCAACAGATACCATTCTCCATACTTCCCTAATATGCTGCCAGGAAAAGTAGTCCTTATTATCCTTACATCACCATTTTTGTGTCAAATTAGTTTTAATTTATGCTTCATTGCCCTGACACACACTTCCTGCAGAATACCGATGCATCAACCCCCAGTATCTGATCGCTTTTCTGCATGGCATAAATAGCCACCTTCCCAGAACCTCCAAACCAGGGCTCCCCAAACTTTTTGGACCATAAATTCCCTCAATGGAATCCTTAGTACCTCATTGGCCCCCAGTCATTAAATCCTTGAGATGATGGCAGTGCTGGTCGGTGGTGGTGGGGGGGGGGGCATTTGCAGTGCCGGTCTGGGGGGGGAGCAAGTGGGTGGAGGTGCCAGACAGGAGTGGGGGGTGGTGGCGGCATTGGACACATACCTCCTTCTTCTTCGCTCCGTCAGTCTTTCAGTCTCTACTGTTAGGATGTCAAAGCCAAATGCAAAATGGCAGCCACCAAGGCCAGCTCTCTTGAGAGGTTGGTCACCCTGCCATAGGTGCTATTTTCCAAAGTTCGATCAACTCCCTCCACCCCACTGTTTATTAACCCCTCCCCCCCCAACCCGGCATTTAAAACTCCTTGTATTGTCTCATTGATCCCCTCAAGAGTCGATAACGACTACTTTGAAGACCCTAACTCTAAACCATTCCCTGAAAAATGACCTCCCCAGTTCCTTGGACCTGGCCCATGAAGCCAATTGATCTGAGCCCTCAAAATCCCCAATGGAGTCTCAGGACTCCATTACCCACCATTTCAGTCCCTAAACCCTCCACTCCTAAGTTCTAACTTGACCTACAATGCAGAAACATCTCTCCCCCTTTCCCACGCACCACCAGCAGCCCTGGGCTTTGATTGGGCCTCCTTCCTCCCCATATCTAGATCAGGTCTCTGCGCCTTTTTTTCCTTGGAACTGAGGGGGAAGGGGTGCTGAGAGGTGTAACAAATCATAAGAAACATAGGTCAGATAGTAAAGCAACTTTTTCCCATGACGGAGGTGTCCAAGACCAAAAGGGGATAATGTGCTGAGGAGGATTTTTTTCCCCACTGGGAGGTGATTGGAACACACTGGCCAAGAAGGTGGTGAAGTCAGATACTCTTACAAAGCATCTGGAAGCATCAAGGAATGATGGGCCAAGTCCTGGTCAATAAGATTACTATGGATGGATGATTCTCGTACTCTACAACAAGGGTTCTCTTCCTTTGAAATTCTGGTCTACTTTCTTCAAGGGGGTGAATTACGGACTGAGTTAACATGTATAGATTGGATGTTGAGTACAACAAGGGATTCTAGGCATATCTGTGACCATACAGTACCCTCTCAGTACTTCATCGGCTGCTCAGGTACTTGCGATGCAAAATCCTTCTGACTCACTGAAGGTGTCGCTGCTCGCTGGACGATGCCATCTCCGTGATAGGTGACAATCATGAGGAGTTTTATTTTTAACTTCAGTGCATGACATGCAAGTGGACATTTCTGGGAAACAGCATGTGCATAAATATATAATTGCTGGAGCAAAGGAAACATGTTCAAATAGATAAGATGTTCTTAACGTTTGGGCCAAGCAACAGAAGAAGGTCTCCTTTCAGTAGGAGAATAAATACTTGTTTCATTCACTGAAAGAATCAAGGTACTTGCTTAATTTAATTGGCAGCAGGTTTTAATTTTATAACTGATACGAAATAAGCGATTGTGCCTAGATTTGGGGGCATATTTAAAATGGAGGGGGGGGTACAAGATGTAGGAGGACATTGGAGGAAACAGGGGAGAGCAAACATTGAAGCTGGGGCTTGAATGAATAACTACGTTCATTGTCTTTAAGAAAGTGGGAGCGTTGTAGTCGGCTATAAGATGCTGTGTTGGCATATACCACATTACCCTTCTTTGAGCAGTTGACAATGGCACCTGACTTCCATGCCAGGAATAGAGAGAGCAGAGAAAGAAGGAGTTAAAATCTGCCTTCAGCTACAAGGCATATTACAAAAATAACATCTTTCCAGTGCACCCCTTTAATGCTCGAACATAAAATCCTGACAGAAATCGAGATAGCCATCATTATAATAACTTCTGATGTTTTCACAGGCTGCCTAGGCAGTGCGAAAAAAAACTGTTTTAATGCTAACTGAAGATCTTTCATTTCCTATTCAGTCAGAATCCTGCTCTGCCTCGACATCAAAGCAGCTCCAGCTCTGAAACAGTTTAGAGGAAATCTGTCGCAAAATGAAGTGTGATCTGTTGCTGCCGTCTGTCCTACTGAGTTTGTGCATCACCGTGAGTAGGGAAGCAGCTTGCTTTAAAAAGGACAATAACGGTGAGTTGTTTAACTTTTAATGCCAAACTCTCTAAGACTCCACTAGAAATTGGGATGCTGGTTCCTGCTGCTCTCCACCTCTTGGGAAGAATAATTATATGGGTATTCTTTCTGGGTAACTCACACAGTGGTAACTTCTAGAGAACCATCTACCCAACCAAAGACTATTTACCTCAAGGATGAAGAGGAAACAGAATTTGCCACTGGGATAATAGGGCGGAAAGCTGGGTGGGTGGAGGGGAGAAGATAAAAGGTGTATCAGGAGGGAGCAGTATGTCTGGGCTGTGTGTGTGGAGGGTGCAGAATGTCTGGGCTGTGCGGTGTGGAGGGCGCAGTACGTCTGGACTGGGTGTGCAGAGGGTGCAGGACCTCTGGACTGTGCAGTATGAAGGGAGCAGTATGTCTGGACTGCGGTGTGGAGCATGTAGTATGTCTGTGCAATATGTCTGGACTGTGTTTGTGGAGGGTGCAAATCATTTTGACTATATGGTGTGGAGTGTGTAGTATGTCTGGACTGTGCGATGTAGAGCATGCAGTACGTCTTGACTGTACAGTGTGGAGGGTGCAGTACATCTGGATTGTGTGTGTGGAGGGTGCAGTACATCTGGACTGTGTATCTGAAGGGTGCAGTGCATCTAGACTGTGTACCTGGAGGGTGCAGTATGTCTGAATGGTGTGGTGTGGAGGGTACAGTATGTCTGGACTGTGTATCTGAAGGGTGCAGTGCATCTAGACTGTGTATCTGGAGGGTCCAGAATGTCTGGATGGTGTGGTGTGGAGGGTACAGTACGTCTGGACTGTGTATCTGGAGGGTAGAGTATGTCCTTGCTGTCCAAATTCACCTATATGACCAATTAGACCATTAACTCCATGTGCCTTTGGAATACTGGAACCTGAAGAATGTTGAGCAGCTAGAAAAAGGCCACGCAGACATAGGGAGAATGTGCAAACTCCTTATAGGCAACGCCAGTAATAGTGTTGTGCAAACTGCCGCCCTATCCTGTGACTTGCACTTTTATGATGCAATTTGTACATGAAAAAAATCCATGAGCTTGGCTTGAATCAGCCTGGTTCCTTGAAAATATGGGGGCTTGTTCAGGACATCATTTATGAATTCGACCTACACTATTACGTGGCATCAGGATTCTGTAAAGATGGGTCAGTTGGGTGGGTTCTGTGTGTCTAGGGATTCTGGATGGAAATGACCAATGTCCCAAAAAAAATCTCCTGAGATTGTGGTTGGGTTTGGCCACACCAAGATTAAATGTTATACCTGAGCAGATCTTTTCCCATTTCTACTCATGGTCATGCCACTTCTGGGTCATTGGACAGGTACTGTGCTGCGCCATATGCCCTGGTGTTCCAAATGACTCATAAACCGCATGCTCACCTGTTGGTCAGGCACTAGTGGATGACTATGAGTAACACTGGACTCATTGTTTTAGGCCTCCAGTGTAGTTATTATGACATCCTGTGAGAGAGTCCCATGGAGGAAGATAAAGATGAGGCCCTTCTTAAAGCTTTTGCAGAAATACATTTTTTTGGGTAGACCATTTGCTGATTAGCAGTTGGCTGCCAGTCGGTCTTGGGGTATATTATGTGGTATATTAATGATTTGGGTTATGGAATGAACGGCTTTGTGACCAAGTTTTGCAGATGATATGAAGGTAGGTGGAGGAGCAGGTAGCGTTGGGGCTGCAGAAGGACTTAGAGAGGTGAGCAAAATGGACAGACAAGCGGCAAATGAAATGCTGGAAAGTGTACGGTCGCTCACGTTGGCAGAAAAAGATAAATGGGGAGAAAATGGAAAATTCCCCGATGCAAGGGAGTCCTCGTGCAGAAGAGCCTGAAGGTGAACTTGCATGTAGAGTCGGTGGTGAAGAAGGCAAATACAATGTTGGTATTCACTTTATAGAATATAAGAGCAGGGATGTGATGTGGAGGTTTTATAAGTATGGTGAACAGATCTGGGCTCCTCATTTAAGAAAGGATGTGCTGGCGTTAGAGAGTGTTCAGAGGAGTTTGCAAGGATGGTTCTGGGAATAAAAGGGTTATCATATGAGGAGCATTTCACAGTTTATGGCCTGTTGGAATTTAGGAAAATGGGGGGGAGGGGGGTCTCATTGAAACATTTTGGAAGATGTGGAGACAGTAGATGTAGAAAGGTCATTTCCCATGGTGGGAGAGTCTAGGACAAGAGAGCACAGCTTCAGGATGGAAGGGCATCCACTTAGAACAGAGATGTGGAGAAATTACTTCAGCCAGAGGGTGGTAAATCTGTGGCATTTGTTGCCACAGGTGCTTGTGGAAGCTGGGTCATTGGTTGTATTTAAGGCAGAGATTGATAGATTCTTGATGAGTCAGGGCATCAAAGGTTATGGGGAGAAGGACAGGCAGTGGGGCTGTGGGAAAATGGATCAGTTTATGATTAAATGGTGGGGCAGACTCGATGGGCTGAATGGCCTATTTATGCTCATCTGTCTTATGAACTACAGTAACAGTTTGATTTTACACCAGGTGCCTGAATTGACAGATCAATTAAATACGCTGGTTAGTCAAGAATAATCACATCCATTCCCTCAGTGCTGCCCTTCCATTGGTTCCTGACGCTGCCCTCCATGATCCAGACCTCTCCCTCAGGTCTGCCTCTCTGTCAGCTGGTCTGCTCCCTCATCCCTGGAGACTCACAGGGGACTGCAGTCACTGGAATCTGCTGGAGGAATTCTGTGGGTCAAGCAGTATCAGTGGGAGAAAAAGAATGGTCAATGTTTCAAACCGAAACCCTTCATCAAGTTGGAAGAGGTCTTGATAAATGCTTTCAGCTTGAAATGTTGAACTTTCTTTTCTTTTTGCCGCTGATGGAGTTTTTCCAGCTGATTGTGAATCTCTGGCATTTTGATTCCCAGCCACTCCCTCAGAGCTGGCTCTCCACTCCCAAACTTAGCACCACTACCACTACAGAGGAAGCAGGTGTAAACAAATACAGTAATACAGGGTTTTACTGGTAATGGTGGATGCCGGATATGCAAATTTTCTGGATGCTTGAAGCTCACTCTTACTGATACACCAGCATTAAGAATAAACAGTTTAAAGGACAAAACTACTATACTGTACTTACACTGAACAAACTTCATTTACATGAATATATAAACCTTAAAGAATTTTACTTTATTTTCAGTCACTTTCTTTGAAAACATTTAACCCTCACTGCATCTCCACAGAGCAGCCTGAAAGACAAAAAAATAACATGATAGATATTTAACTGCATCCTCCCCAAGTCTTACTCACACACCTAATAATATACAAATAAAGATAAAGGCTTTTATTAAGCAGGGAATGAGCCTCTTGCTAAGCAAGCAGCCAACAGTGAACTGCATCAACCTGGGCGACACCATTGCTGTGTCACACAACTTTATTCAAACAGCTGCTACAAGCAAAGCCCGACCAAGGCCCTCCCTCTGCTGGCTGAATATTTGCTCCCATTTTCACCAAAGGTTTATGTGTTACTTCAGGGAACCTTCACTTTTACAATTTTAAACATTTATTTAAATTTGAATTTATTCTTATTTATTAAAATTTTTAAAAATGTATTTTCTTGATCTTTTACCGGTTGCTTGAGGTTGCCGGTTGCTTGAATTCGGGATAATAAGGATTTTACTGTACAGATTCCCCTCCTTCTGGCTATCCATCCCACAGGGTGATGATGGTTCCTTTCAGTCAGTTTGTGGGGTTTGATATGAGGATGCCCCACTCCTCAGAAAGGAACAGCGTGTGTGTGAATGGATTTTGGGTGAGTAGGGGTTGCACAGGTCCAGACCCACCCTCTTGAAATCCCCTCCCAGATCCAGCAGCCTGGTCAGGTCCAGGGGGAAGTTCTGTTGCAGCGAATGGCCAGACCAATCTTCGATGCAAGGGATGCTTTTTACACGCTTCACGGCACGTGTTTGCTAGATGGCCATTGACCATTAATCCATCCTTTGACAGGTTTTGTTTGTCATCCTGTGGGGTGTCTAGCCCCCTCCGCACCATACATCTCATAAATACATCACCCGCTCCTTCATCATTGCTGAGGTTAAAGCCTGAATCGTAGCAGCACCATGGGAACGTCATGGGGGCGGCATAGCGGTGAATTCAAAGCTATTACAGCACCAGTGACCCGGGTTAGAATCCCACGCTGTCTGTAAGGAGTTTGTATGTTCTCTTCATTATTGCATGGGTTTTCTCCTGAAGCTTCCATTTCCTCCACCCTCCTCCAAAAATATACGGGGTTTGTCAGTTAATCGGCACGGGCTCATGGGTCAGAAGGGCCTGATATCTTGCTGCATCTCAATATCTTAAAACAAGACAGCAGCTGTGCAAGAAGGCAGCTCATCACTGCCCTCTCAAGGAGGACATGAAGCAAAACTCGGCAGGCCCAGCTGCATCTGTGGAGGCCAAAGATGTAAGTACATGTCTCAGGTCAAGACCCCTCCCCCGTATCAGGATTCAGCCTATTGATGCAGGTTACCCCTGACATTCTCGCTGTGTTGTGAGGACTAAGTAACATCTTTTGCTTCCACAAATGTTGCTTGACCCACTGAGTGCTTCTGATCTTTGTCTCCAGGTTCCAGACTGTGCAGTTTCTTTCTGGGTTTTTTTTTCCTCTCAAGAAGAAGTTGGATGGGCCACAAATGCTGACCTTGCAACACTGCCCATAACCCAATATAGACAAAGCCTGATCCTGCATAATAATCACTTTCTGCTTTAATGATTGTGGGCCAATTACTGACCAACGAGAATGCCCCTGCTTTGACTCAAATAATGTTCAAGGACATTAACATCTCATCTTGGTCCCAAAACGCACAATTTTACAGGTTTAAGATAGTGTTTTTTTTAAAAAGCAGGTGGTGCTTTGAAATTAGATACATTGTTGTGTACGAATTGAATCAAAACCCCAGAAATTTTCTGAAAATCCCAGAAGAGTTCAGGAATTGATATAGGAAGGTGGTGGAAGAGGGGAGGGGTTTGCGAGCCTGTAATTTAAAGTGTTTTTAATCACAAACAGCAAGTGTATGGTATGACAAATGAGCATGCATGGAAACCTTGAATGGCAAATCTTTTGGGAAATTACAGCGGAGACTTCTCCTTTCCTGTGATTAGCTTGGACATTTAAAACATCCATAATATTTCTGGGTCATCAAGGAAGGAAATCTCACAGCTTGGCCCACGTTGGACCCAAAGTAAACATACTGAAAAATCATTCGCTTTTCTTAACAGAATGGTAAACATGTTCGAGAATTGCTCTTGGCAAAAAAATTGAAATATAATGTTTTTAAAAACACAAAATGCGGGAGAAATTCAGTGGGTCAAAAAGGGCCTTTTATGTAGCAAAGATAAAGATACAGAAGCAATGTTAAGGAAGGGCTCAGGCCCGAACCGTTGGTGATGTATATTTACTCTCTGCTACATAAAGGACGCTGTTCGACCTGCTGAGCTTCTCCAGCACTTTGTGCTTTTACTTCATCCTGTTGTCTGCAGATTTTCGTGATTTACTTGTGTTTTCACTAATTCACTAAGTGTCTGGAAAAGAAATGTCATTCCCTAGCCCTGACCCTCACTCTCTATGTTACAGTTTATCAGCATGAAAAAATCTACCCAAGCTAATGCCTGTGTTGGGCCCATATCCCTCTAAATGTTCCTATCCATGCATCTGACTAATTCTGTTAAATTCTATATCGATGTAATTTTCTTGGAATTAAATATCTTTCAATATTAAACATTGAACATTCCCAGTGAAACACGGAAGACTGCAGATGCTGTGGTTGTAGTAAAAAGCATACTTGCTGGAGGATATCAGCCGGTCTCGCAGTGCCCAGAGGAGGTAAAGCAAAATTGCCAGCATTTCAGGTCTGAGTCCTTCTTCGAGGTAGAAACAAAAAAAGCAGGCTGAGAGAGAGAGAAAGGGAGAATGGTAGGGGGAGGAATCCAGACCAATAGACAAAAGGAGTTACTGGAAAGGTGAGAATTGATTTTGGAGACAGAGGGAAAAAGGAAGAGAGAGAGAGAGAACGCTGGGTGAAAGGAGACAGGGAAAGAAGATGGGGAGGGGGGGGGGGTGTTTTAATGAAAACCAGAGAAGTCGATGTTAATGCCATCCGGTTGGAGGGTGACCAGACAGATGACGAGGTGGTGTTCCTCCAATTTGCGGGTGGTCTGGCAGTGCGTGAGACCATGGGCAGACATGTCAGGAAGGGGATGGGATGGGGAATTGAAATGGGTGCCCACTGGGAGATTGTGGCGGACAGAGCCAAGGTGCAATCTCTCCGATGTAGAGGAGATCACAACGGGAGCACCAGATGCAGTAGATGACCCCTGCAGATTCACGAGTGAAACATTGCTTCTCTTGGAAGGACAGTTTTGGGGCCCTGAGTGGTGGTGATGGAAGAGATCTGAATGCAGGTGAAGCATCTCCTGTGGTCACAGGGGTAGGTGCCAAGGGAACAGGCAGAAAAAGATGAGTTAAATACAGAGAAAGTTGCTTCTAAGCATCAATTCTCAACCTTTTTTTGGCTATAGCCCCCATGGGACTCTGATCTAAGTTCCCAGTGAAGCAGTCAAGTTTAGTTGGTTCTTCTATTCTTTTCTCCTGCTCACTACATAAAAAATATTTAAAATATTTTATGATTTCAATTCATGCCCCCCCTTAAATGTAATGTGACCCCTGGTTGCGAGTCTATACTGTCCCATCAAATGGTCACAGGACAGGTGCAATACAGATTGAGGGAGTATTATGTGCTCCCATTTTTCAGTCCATTTTCATTTGTGTGGGACTCTCACTTTAAGAGAACAGATTTAACAAACCCTGCAAGCTTTGGAGTTTCTATGAACCTGATTGCAGATTGAAGACAGCATTTTCCTAAATTGGATGCATTTGAAGGGAAGCAAGGCAGTGTCCCTAAAACCCAGGTGCAGAGACCATGTGACTAACAGATTAAGATTGAGCATACAGCTTTGGTCAGGGGCCATTTTAAGGAGACAGCGCAGGAGCAAACAGCTCTTGGAAGAAATACTCTGCTGGATTGGACTCATGTGGTTATAAACAATCTAGATTTCCTCCTGTCTGTGATAGAGGAGGAGAATACCATTCAGTGACCAAAAGAATGAAGGTCGCTTTTGTTCAGCTGATCCACGGAAAGGGTTCTGAAGGCAGAAGAAATACTGCGCTTGGATAGTGACCAGAGTGGGTTCAGATGACCCACATAAAGGATTCCTGAAGCTTTGTGAGCATCACTTGCTTCATGTCCCCTATGCCAAAGAAGAGGGGAGTTTTGGTTGGCACTCGTCAAAAAGGATGCTTTGCTTGAAGCACCTCAACAAGGGTTTCGTGAGTTGATCAACATTCTGCCACCCCTCAATGGAAAAATTGACCTGAGATTACAGTCTGGATGGATTACAATGTCAGACTTCAAGAAATACTATTGGGCAGCCCAGTTGAGATACACCGCTTCACTCCTGGACACAAATTGATCTTCACAGGGTAGGCGAGAGGTAGCAGAGGACTTTATTTATAAATGGAATGCTAAATTGCTATCTGAGAAAACAGGCAGCCCTATAGTAAAACAAATTATCTTCATTTGGAATAAAATTAAACAATATCTAAGAATCAAAGGGGGTTGTCCCCAAAATCACCACTGACTCCAAATACATTAATACATGGCATCAGGTGCATAGAGGACTGTTATGAGTGGGGGTAACTAATGTTGTTTGAACAAATCAGGCATAAGTATAATTTATCTAATAAGATGTTCCACTGCTACCATCAGATAGGATCTTTCCTGCAAGACAAATTAGGTCCAATTATGGCCCTACCTACATGCATTGACGTAGAGGCCATGTTTGGACGTTCATCTCAGCAACGTATTTCTTGCTCCAAACAAAAGGACCTAAACCAAGCCTTCACAAATCAAGGCAGAGGTGGGTCGGACCTAGAAATAACCATTGGTGAGCAATACTGGTTTGATTTATGTCGAATCAGTATGACTGCAATCATTAATGCACGGTACAACTTTCTACACCAGCTATACCTGACGCAGCAAAAATTGAACAGATCTAAATGCAAATAACCAGACCAATGCTTTAGATGTGGCATTGAGACAGGAATCTTTCTGCACTCAACCTAGACATGTACCAAGGTGAGATCCTTCTGGGTGGAACTAGGCCAAGTCCTAGAAAAAATATCATAGGTAAAGAATTTGCATGGGACTCTGAGCTGTTCCTGGGAAACATAATAGACATAAGACTTACAATGAACCTGTCCAAATTCCAAATCCAATTCGTAATGATCGCATTGGCAGTGGTCAGGAAGTGCATAGTGATTACCTGGAAATCTGATTCCTGCCTGAGCATTGCACTCTGGAACACGGAAATGCAAAGCTGTGTCCCCCTGGAGTAAATTACTTACAACTTAAGAAAAAAGTATAACACTTCTTTTGAAAATTTGTCAACATACTTAAATTCCATTGGAGTTCGATTACAGAGTGGACCATTGTGCCTCGCCCCCCCCACCCCCAACTTCCCCATATTATGTCACTGGAGTTACTTGGGAGGCTTCTTAAATAGAGATGCAAGAATCAAATAACAGAAGAGGCTTTACTTACTGATGCCTTCCACCATCTCAGGAAAACTGTTCTCACCCACTCCTATATATATACATACACCCCATAGTGGTGGACTACAGTTACTACAGTGAGAAGGGTGCATGCTTAGACAGTTACAAAATAGTTCACATTATCCTGACTATATAACACCTGTCTATCCCTCAATTGGTGGTAGTGGGGGTGGGGGGTTCCATCCCATCCCAACCAGAAAAAGTCAAGAGTAGAAAGCAGCCTGAGCACGGACTGTCGTGTCGTGACAAACCCATAAAACCCTAATATGTGTCTTATATCTTTGTTGTGAGTGTCTTGAATGCCGTGTGTAACTGTGGTTAGTGTTAAATGTGAGAGGTGGGGAGGGAGGGAGATGAAAAGAGCATGAACTCTGCAGAAAACTGTATAAAATGGATAAGTGTAAATTGTAGTCAATGCGGATACAGTTAACATTGACAATGATAATGTTGATAACTGTTAAGTTTAGAAAATCATAAATAAAATATATATAAAAAACATTCTGTCACCCTCGGTCTCTTTCACCCACTTCAAGACATACACACCAGCATATTCGCGCAGTTGGAGATTAAGTTAGATAACTGTAGAAAAGTTTCGTTAAGTGTAAATAAATTAGATTTGTGTTACTTTACAATTAGAAGTATTATACCGTCGGGGCTAATTTCTATTGCAGCTGACTAGTCTGCAACAGGGAGGCTCTGAAAATGAGCAAACCTACAATTGTTTATCTGCACAGCAGAAGGAGATGTGGAACAGAAGTACAGCTTTCAGCGCAGGTTGAGGCTGGTGGAAAGCAAAAGCGTTCGAGAAGTCCTAAAATCCAGACTGCTCAGGGTTAGGGTTAGGGTCTGGATTTTCGGATATTCCAGATTCTCAGGCAGTACTTTAAAAATTCAAATTTAAGGAGAATTAACAGGTAATTGTGATCATTTATTAATGAAACTATTTTTTATATAAAATACAACAGACAAAAAAAAACAAATATTTTTCTTATACTTCTGCAACCTGCGCATGGTCGCACACATGCAAAAGCTGAGAGTTTTCGAGAAATCCAGATTCTCGAGTGGTCCACATTACAGTCGTGTTTCCAGATTCTCAAGAGGTCTGGATATCTGGCATCTGGATTTTTGGACTTTTACTATTAGATAAGAATGATAATATGATACTTTATTGGTGTGTGTGTGTGTGTGTGTGTGTGTGTGTGTGTGTGTGTGTGTGTGTGTGTGTGTGTGTGTGTGTGTGTGTGTGTGTGTGTGTGTGTGTGTGTGTGTGTGTGTGTGTGTGTGTGTGTGTGTGTGTGTGTGCTTGCTGCTCTTGGACCCTTCAAAATTGTTTCCCCACATATAACAGGAATGAAACCAGAACAGCTGGAGGCATCCCCAAGTTGTCACTCCACTCAGACAGCACCAGAGGTCAGATCAAATCTGCTTTGGTCAAGGTGGGGAGCAGCATCATTACCTTAACAACACTGCTTGACAAATGGCAGATGATCTCTAAACAGCTCATAGTGTTGCTGAACATTGATGGCTCCAGATCCAGATGGAATAGATATAATGAGTTAAAAAACACACACACAAAGATGCTGGAGGAACTCAGCCCGTCTCACAGCGTCTATAGGAGGTGGAAGAAGGGCTCAAGCCAGAAATGGCGGTAATATATCTCCACCTCCTATGGACGCTGCGAGACGGGCTGAGCTCCTCCAGCATTTCTGTGTGTTTTTACTACAATCACAGCATCTGCAGACTTTTGTGCTTCATTCGGTTTCACTGGGGCTGTTTCTCCAAATTCATTTGGTAAAGGATGTGCAGTGAGCAGAAGTGGAAGAAAACTAATGAAGAAATACATGACCCTAAATTGAAATGAGCTGAAATCTTGACACTGTTTTTCCCTCTACAGATGCTGCCTGACCTGCTGAGTAATACCAGTATTCTCCCTTTTGTTTCAGATTTCCCACATCTGCAGCTTTTTGCTTTGAAGTGTAACTTATTGCTTTTAAAAAAGAGAGCATGTACCAAACCTTTTGTTTTCTTTGTTTTCTTGTTTAGAATACTTTAATTGTACCACTGTTCTTTCACAAAGAAATGCTAAGGTGGATCAGATGCCAAGTGTGGCTGACATCATGAGATCAAATAAACCTCATGTACTCAAAGTGAATGGCTCCAATGAGACTTTATACGTCGTGGGGGAGGTAGCCAGAATCCACCTCACTGGTCCCACCACCACAACCACCATCCCGGCACTTTACATCTTAGTTTTTAGCATTGGGCTTCCAGCCAATGGACTGGGACTTTGGATAATGGCCACGAAAGTCAGGAAATCACCATCAACCATCTTCCTGATCAACCTGGCCACAGCCGACCTTCTCCTGATCTTGATGCTGCCTTTCAAGATCTCCTACCACCTTCTGGGCAATGACTGGCTCTTCGGTGAGGCTCTGTGCCGGATGTCGATGGCCTTCTTCTACGGGAACATGTACTGCTCAATCCTGCTCCTCACCTTCATCAGCATCGACAGATACTTTGCCCTCGTGTACCCGTTCACTTCCCGGCGGTTCAGGGACAACATGTTCGCCATTTGCATCTGCTCGGTGATCTGGGTCGTCGCCGCACTCTTGGTCGTGCCGTTTCTCTTCGTGGAGCAGTTACTTTGGGTGCACAACCTTAACATTACCACCTGTCACGATGTGTTGCCGCAGGAAAGGCAGACTGGGTATTTCTTCTACTACTTTGTGTGCCTGGTTGTCATGGGGTTCTTAATCCCATGCTGTATCACTATATTCTGTTATGTCTCTGTAATCAAAACTTTGATAGTCAGTGAAAAGAGCTATAAGCGGGCTGCAGTGGTCACCTTTCTGATCCTACTGATGTATGTTGGATGTTTCACTCCCAGCAATGTCATCCTCCTGATCCACCACTCTGAACATCGGTTGACAAACGACAGCGATCTTTATATTTATTACATGGTCTGCCTGGTTGTCAGCAGCTCCAGCAGCTGCATTGACCCTTTCATTTACTACTACATTTCAGATGAGTTTCGGGTCAAGGTGAGGCATGCTGTTTGCTGCAGTAAGGCTCACCGAACAAGCCTGTCTGGTCGGACCACCCAGGAGCTCCTGCGCACGGACACCAGTTCCTCACACTCCAGAGCTGTGAGAAACATCTGATTCTGTACTGGATCTGGGAAAAATTTCAGAAACCTCGGGTGGGGCCGGGAAGGGGGGGGAGAAATCGACTTGATGGTTGGAAGATAACAAAACACTTCCATTTCCGATCAACTCACAAAATGATTTCAGTGTCAGATTAAAAATGGTCGAAAAACTGTTCGATTAGATTACCTTTTCCCTCAACGTCAGATTAAAAATGGTCCAAAAGATGTTCGATCAGATTACCTTTTCCCCCGACATCAGATTAAAAATGGTCCAAAAGCTGTTCAATCAGATTACCTTTTCCCCCAAAGTCAGATTAAAAATGGTCCAAAAGATGTTCGATCAGATTACCTTTTCCCCCGACATCAGATTAAAAATGGTCCAAAAGCTGTTCGATTAGATTACCTTTTCCCTCAACGTCAGATTAAAAATGGTCCAAAAGATGTTCGATCAGATTACCTTTTCCCCCGACATCAGATTAAAAATGGTCCAAAAGCTGTTCAATCAGATTACATTTTCCCCCAAAGTCAGATTAAAAATGGTCCAAAAGATGTTCGATTAGATTACCTTTTCCCTCAACGTCAGATTAAAAATGGTCCAAAAGATGTTCGATCAGATTACCTTTTTCCCCAATGTCAGCTTAAAAATGGTCCAAAAGCTGTTCGATCAGATTACCTTTTTCCCCAACATCAGATTAAAAATGGTCCAAAAGCTGTTTGGTCAAATTAGTTTTGGTCACTGTGGTTTTCATCTTTTTTTTTCCCCACACACATACCACCTGAATTAATGACATCCTATGCCATCCATGCTCTGTGGTTATTAAGGGATTACTTCAGGTGGTATGTGAGTGGAAAAAAAGGTTGCGAATCATTGGTTAGGAGATTACCTTTTCCCAAATTTAATCTATTTTTTATCTTGAAAATGGAAATATGAGATTTTGTTTGCATTGTTGTGGAGTTTATAAAGTTGCCCAGGCAGGAAGGGGAACTGCAACATCTCACCTTTTTCACATTGCCTCGAAGCTTCCTAGCCCTTGTCTTAAAGTTATGCCCCTTGGCTCTGAGTTCAGTGAAAGATTTCTTATCCTATCTGTGGGTGTTATACTTTGTGCATTTCGATCACATCTTCCCCAACCTCTTCTGTTCAAAGGAAAACAAACACACGTTATCCTGTGGCTTTCCATGCCTTCCCAAGCTGCACTCTGTTGAACTTCCTCTCCACCCTTTACTGTGCAACCTCATCCTTCTGATGGAGTGACAATGTGAATGGTCTAACTACTACAGCCTGACTTATCATCTAACTGTACATATACAACCAGACAAAACAGCATCTCTCCGACCACAGTGTGCACAGATACATACAGAGCAAATAATAATCACGTATATATGGCCAGCTGCCCGCAGGCTGGTGTTCCCGATGCCTCAGTCACAAACTCACGCCTTGGTCCCAGCCGCCCACCCTTCGGAGCTCCTGTTTGTAACCATTCTTATTTTTTTGTGTTTTATTCTCTTTTGCAATTAGTATGTTTGTTGATTTAACGTTTTGGGGTGGGGGGTGAGGGGTAAAGGGCGGGTAGGGAGGGAAAGGCTTGGTATATTATACTCTCTAAAAGGGGACAAATGTTCTCCTGTGTTGTTTGAAATGCACAAATCTGTAAAATCAAAAATAAAATATTGGAAAAAAAGGAGTGGTCTCAAGCCTCAGCCGGCCTCTATTGGAACTACCAACACCTCCAATGACACAGGTACTTACCCAGTCAAATGTAGTATCCATGTAATAGTCGACCCAGGGGGGTGGCAAGATGGTGTAGGCTGAAGACATTGGAACTCATCTCTCCTCAAATGGAAAGTTTTACCACCAACTGAAAACCTACTTGAAGGACAAATTGGGAAGCCGGCTGAGGTTACCAGAAGGAAGCAGTTTTGAATATGTGATTACAGACACAATGATAATTAAAAGATTTATAACAAACATGTACATCAAACTGCAAGAGAAAGAGAATGAGGAAATAAGCTGTAAACCCAAACAAAAGTGGGAACAAGATCTAAACATAAAGATAAAGAATGAAACATGGGAAAAGCTATGCTCCGGAACTATGAGAAATACAATAAACACGAAGTTACGCATGATACAATATAATTGGTTACACAGGCTATACACCACGCCCCAAAAGTTAAATAAATGTGACCCAACAGTATCAGACAGATGTTTTCACTGTAAGAAGGAAATGGGAGCAACAGTACATGCAATTTGGGCATGTGAGAAAGTGGAAAAGTTTTGGGAAGATCTAAATCAGGTATTAAATTAAATCACAAAAAGTAACATACCAAAAAATCCAGAGATCTTTCTTCTCAGTAATTGT
The DNA here is from genome assembly GCF_036971445.1 of Narcine bancroftii. Taxonomy (NCBI): domain Eukaryota; kingdom Metazoa; phylum Chordata; class Chondrichthyes; order Torpediniformes; family Narcinidae; genus Narcine; species Narcine bancroftii. The sequence goes on along the minus strand of NC_091471.1, from coordinate 259,808,255 downwards.
TCTGGGTAAACTTTACCTCTCACTTTGTTCGTTTTAGATTGGTCACAGTGTTTGAGCTACTGAAAGAAAATAGACACACACGCTGAGAGCACTTCAGTTTATACAAATCTTTATTACAAATTCTAAAGCTGATATCAAACTACAATATACAAGCCCTTCCCAATTATACTTATCAACACCTGGTCCCAACTGCCGAGGCGAGGCAACGACTGCACACTTGTAGTAGGTTGTCGGGGTGCCGGTAGCAGCTTCTCCACCTCCCCCGACCAGGACGTTGGCTGGACTCTAGAAGTTCTTCTTCTTGCTGAGAGATGTTGCCACCTCTCGGAGAGTCTCAAACTTCAGCAGCGGGATAATGGGTTATATTACCCAATGTGAGAAACAGAAGAACCTTCACAGAATTTGCTCGAGACAAAAATTGAGAACAAAGAACTTTTATTATACTATTACAACAATGCAAAGTTGGGTGCTTCCCCTTACCCTGGGAATACACACAGATACTGAGGCTGACCCAACTTTTGTACATTTCATTTCAGTACAGAGATACCTTCCCCCTAACATTCTTATGCCTCCTGGATTGGTTTAGCATTAGGTAATTCTGCCCACGTGGATTCTAACTTCTTATCAGTTTATGTGCCTGGAAATATCATGTCTTTGTTCTTTACTCATTAATTAATCCCCAAGACTTGCTAAAGCTATCTACTTGTTATCCTGTTTTGAAGATCCTTATTTTATTATACTTTTATAACCCTTCCTCCCATTCCAACATCCCTTCACCCTGATTTAACCCATAATACTTCATTTCTAATGAGCACTTGCTTGACTCCTCACGTTCCAGCATCCCTTCACCCTGATTTAACCCATAATACTTCATTTCTAATCAGCACTTGCTTAACTCCTCACGTTCCAGCATCCTTTCACCCTGATTTAACCCATAATACTTCATTTCTAATGAGCACTTGCTTAACTCCTCACATTCCAGTATCCCTTACAATCCACCCTTTTTCTTTAGCTACGCTTAGTAAATCCCCATTCGGTAGTGTTCTGTTAAGCTTGGTCCCTTTCCCAGCGAGTGAGTAAATGAACTGTGGCCTCAGCATCATCAGACGGAGTTTGGGAAGCATACATCATTTGGGTTGTAGTGACCTGCCGAAGGGCCCGTTGAATTAAACACTGCACACAAGTCTTTAGGCAGGGGAGCACCATAATGGCCAGAATAGCGAGTCCAGCTGCTATAAGGGCTATGGGTATCAGACTCCAGTTACCAATAAAAAGTCTAGTTCATCCCACACCTGACCAAGGTTGCCCCGTCTGAACCTGGGCATGGGAAGATTTTCGAACTCCTGAAGAAGTGTCTTTAACCGCCTGACTGTTGTGAGCATTGTCCTTAACCAGTCTTTCACAAACGCTGCCTTCAGCAGCCAACGAGTAATCGAGAACCAGGCGGTTTTGTTGAACTGTGGCTCGTATCTGTCGTTTTTCTTCAGCCCCTAAATTCAGGGCCATTGCTATCTGTTTGGTGATGATCTCCAAGGCTGCCTGGAGTCTGATTAAATGATTTAAATGCCAAGCAGCTTTAGTATTCTGGAGCAGCTTACTTCGTTTACAGCTGGAACTCCCCTTGCAGTGGTGGTTTTTTTTTAACATTCCGAATGTCTGTGTGACCCAAAGGATGCTTTACAGGACACCAAGTTGGGGAGGGGTGTTTCTTGTCACTTAACCTGTGAGTTGCAGCTTGTCTGCGAATATTAGCATAAGTATCACTGAGCCTGTGAGTTGCAGCCTGTCTGTGAACATTAGCATATGTATTAACTCTATCTCTGCCACAAGTACAATCCTGACTACCATTCTGTCTGTCTTTGTCCCACCATCTCCTTTGTGCTATCCCTTTAAAACTCCTCTCTTTAATACCTGTAGAGGCCAAAATACAAATCAAATCTACTCCTCTAGAGCCGTTCTGTTCCCCTGGTCCATGTTGGGATCCTATATTAACCCATACCCCACTATGACTATACTTTATATCTATGCCCTGTCTACATTCTAAAGGTAAATAATTGTCACCTCTGCTGCCCCTATTCCAGGAGGACTTAATACATCGTGAGTAATTTAGAGATGTCCCAAAAATGGGGAACCAACAAGTAAACAATACAGTAAATGGTAAAAACAACATTACAGCACTTTTCCCCAGCGTAGTGTAACTTTCAGATCAGAAGGATGAAGGACAGCACGCCCGGTGGAGGGTAGATTATCAATGTCTTTAGTCCGTGGATCAGCAGCTTGTTTAATTCGTTGTATTTGAGTCCACCCCTTTTCTTTCGTTCGCACTGCAGTGTCTGTAATCAAAAGTACACAATAGGGGCCATCCCAGACAGGTTTTAGTTGGTGATCTTGCCTTGCTTTTACATATACCCAATCACCAGGTTTAATAGAATGAATAGGATACTCCGGGGTGGGCAGTAACAGCTGCATCTCTATTTTTTCCGTGAGCGCAGCCTGTTTGGCAGCTGCATCTGTCTGTCTGTTTTCCTGTGCTTCAGGACTGTCACCACTTTGATGGCTCCGTACATAAACTACAGCTATTTCCTCAGGTAATGTAAGAGCATCTAGAGATTGGACAATTAAGTTTTCATGGATCAACTTTTGTCCTTTTCCAGTTATCATTCCCCACTCTTTCCAGATCTCCCCAAAGGTGTGCACTACATCAAAAGCATACTCTGAGTCTGTGTAGATCGTGCCCATCTTGTTCTCTAGACCCTGGAGAGCTCTACAGAGGGCATACAATTCACAAGATTGTGCTGACCAATGACCGGGAAGGTGACCGGCTTCAATCACCACTCCTTCTTTCCCATCCACTACACTATACCCAGTATAGCGAGTGCCATCAATGCAACGAGAAGATCCATCAATAAACCACCTTTCACCCTCCTGTAAAGGCTTATCATTTAAATCCTCTCTAATTTTGGTCTGTAAATCTATTACCTCTATCTCATGCTCTAACTCATTTATGCTCTAACTCATTTATGGTATTGTCAGAATTTGGAGAAACCAAGAAAGCTGCTGGATTGTGTTCTTTATTCGTAATCAGGGTCAAATCATCCCTATCCATTAGGATCGCTTCATATTTAAAAATTCTAGAGTCTGTGAGTCACCTTCCAGCACGTTGTAAGAGAATATTGCGGACTGTGTGAGGGGTGTGAACTATCATCGGGGCACCAAACATAATCTTTTGTCCTTCCTCATCTAAAATAGCAGTGGCTGCGATGGCTTGCACACACTCTGGCCAACCACGACAAACAGGGTCTAAAACTTTTGACAGAAAAGTAACTGGCTGTCTACAGCCTGCCCTCTCTTGTGTTAGTACTCCGGTAGCTACACCTCCTTTCGCATTGGTATATAGGTCAAATGGCTTATTTAGGTTGGGTAAAGCCAACATTGGGGCACTAATAAGGCACTGTTTCACCAAGTTAAAATCTTTAATCTCTTCTTCTGTCCAGACAACAGCTTCGCCCCCTAGAATCGTGAGTTTATCATAGAGAAATCTGACCAGGCTAGAATAATTTTCAATCCAGATTCTACAGTATCCCACTAAACCAAGGAATTTCCTAAGTTCTTGGGCATTCTTGAGAGGGGGGATCTGTAGAATACCACGTATCCTCTCTGGACTTATTTTCCTAGTTCCCTGACTTACCAGATGACCTAAGTATTTAACTTCTGATTGAACAAATTGTAATTTGGATTCGCCCACCCTGAGACCCTTATTCTCCAGAAAATTCAAAAGTTCAACAGTATACTGTTTAGCTAATTCATACGTTTTTCCCGTAATTAACAAATCATCAACATATTGTATCAACTGACAATTCTCTCTCCGAGGAGCCTCATCTAGTATTTGTTCTAAGACCTGACCGAATAAATTTGGTGATTCTGTAAAGCCCTGGGGAAGGACCGTCCACCGATATTGATTCTTGCGTCCAGTAAAAGGATTTTCCCATTCAAAGGCAAACATGTCTCTGCTCTCTATTGCTAACGGACAGGTCCAGAAAGCATCTTTGAGGTCAATCACACTAAACCATTTACTATGTGGATCGATTTTACCCATTATTGTATAGGGATTAGGTACAACCGGGTGACGGGTGAGAATAATTTTGTTCAGCTCCCTCAAGTCCTGCACTAATCGATAGGTACCGTCTGGTTTTTGGACAGGTAAAATTGGGGTATTAAAAGGTGACGTACAAGGTTCAAGTATACCATCTTTCACCAACTGGTCAATTACTGGCTGCAGCCCCTTTCGGCCAGCCATAGGAATTGGATACTGTTTTCGTCTAATTACTTGTTCAGAATCTTTTAAAGTAACTTGCAGGGGAGGAATATCTAACACTTCTCTATTGCCTCTTTCTGCCCATACTCCAGGATTTATTAGTTCTCGATCTTCCTCGCTTAATACATACAATTGAACCCTGATACTTGATTCCTGTGGTCTGGTGCCGATAGCCAATTGGTCCTGTAAATCTCGTCCTAACAAACAAACTCCAGCTTGGGGAACTTGTAAAATATCCTCTGTTATTATCTTTTCTCCCATTTGTATTCTTACATCTCTTAATACAGGGACTGTAAAGTCTGTTCCTCCTACTCCCGAAATCATCACTGTCCCCTCTATCTTAACACCCTCGGGTGGTTGTAAAATACTAGACCAGGCTGCCCCAGAATCTACTAAAAAAGGTCATCTTGTCACTGTGGGGTTCTATGCTTAAATTGACCAATGGTTCTCTGAGCAGCCCCACGGTGTGTATTGACTGAGAACTGTGACCCCCCCTATTCATAATCTGCTTCCATCTGTCGGACTCTCTCTTTACCCTACCTTTAATTTAGTCTATGTGTCGCCTGAGTCCAGCGTGTTTGTTAAATGAAGTGATAGGAGAATCAGTTTATTACACAGCATAAGAATAAAGCTTAACAGAGCTCTGGTTCAGTCATTAGTTCATAGGTCACCTGCACAGTGAGCTATTCCCCAAGACCGACCTCTACTGTCCAGTCTCTACAGTTTATATAGCTCAACCTTATCATACAGAACAAAAGTTGGCTTCCTTTGATCACAAGTAATTTCCTGCTCTGCAGTTATCTGGCGTGTAGAGCTCCCATCTTTTTTAATCCTCAAGGTCAGAATATCCTGTTGTTTTGATCAGAAATCAATTCATACCCAAGATATTTCTAATTATTTCTTTGTTCTCATCTGGCCATATTCTTCTGTTCTACTAAAGACCTCCTTCTGTCTTAGCTTCTTACTGATTCCATTCTCTTTGTTTCTGATAGTCTCTGTCAGGATTCTTTTTGTTTGTGCTAATCAACACCTCCTTTTGCCTTAACATTCCTACTAAATTGTTTCATGCATATCCTCTCCTTTGTATTTTGGGACAGGCAATTCGAAACCTACTGTAATCAGCCAACTTTGCTACATACTGTGGCTGCCCCTTACTTACATTACTCTTTCCCTTCACCATGAGGTAAATATTAAATTGTTACATAGTACTGAATTCATGTATACAAACTGAATAGTACATAAGCATATATTCTACATATTTTCTATGATTAATTAACCCCTATATTCCAACACATCAGTGTGTAAGGTCGCGACTCCCTGGCTTGCATTGGGCATTCTCTCTTAAAATTACGCACCTCCGGACTAGTCAGGGGCACATTTACAAAACCGAGACCGCCTCCCATGGGAACTTCCCGTAAAGGTCTCATCCAGTTAGTTTCTGGCTTATTATGTCTAGGTTCCTGCTCTCTGGGAAATAAATCAAAGCGTTCTGCCCTTTCTTCCCGGAGGGTCTCACACTGCTCTGAATTAAAGTCACCTCTCTCTCTTGTCAATAGAGGTGGTAATCGAGTACTTTGTGAAGGGTCATCATACCATCCCTACTTCCTTCTCCTTTCTTTAGCTGTGGGGGAGGAGGGGAAGGTGCAGAAGGGTAGAGCATAGGAGGGGGGGGGGGGAAGATAGGAGCCAGCATAGGAGGAGCATAAGGTGGAGGAAGGGAATGTAACACATCCCATCCTTGTGTTTCAGGGACAAAAGGTTCCTTATCTTTCTTGTCCTTGCATTCCTTTTCATTCAAAACCAGTTGATCAAACGATCCCCTGAGCCAGCAGGCTGCATATTCTCTGCTCTCAATATTATCTCTTTGATTTTGATAGAGCCAGATGTTCAATGCCTGACACATCCAGTCCTCATCGGATCCGAACTTTGGCCAATATACCGAATTCCCTTTTATTGGGTTTTTTAACCCATTCCAGACAGCAATACCTGACCATGGTCTGTTTATTTTTCCCACGGGTTTTCCCCGCACCCCAATCAGATAGCATTAATCCTAACGGACTTTGCTTAGTTATCTGATTGTCCCGTCCTTCCTTAGGACTATTTCCCTTGCTACTCACACCTCCCATACTAACAGGTAAGTAAAATTCCTCTTAACGGGATCCAGTAGCTATTCCTAGCACGCTTCCTTAACATCCTCCCGTCGTTTGTTCTCAATGCCTCTTCTCGGATATCACTCGCTTCTTCCACTGACAAGTCACCCGCCGTCCATGAGTCCAGCTGAATCAGCCAGGGTGCACCTACCCCCGTCGTCGGGCACTCTGTCAGTGGAGGGAGTGGGATCCCGGACGAGTCCCCATTTGTGAGAAACAGAAGTACCTTCACAGAATTTGCTCGAGACAAAAATTGAGAACAAAGAACTTTTATTATATTATTACAACAATGCAAAGTTGGGTGCTTCCCCTTACCCTGGGAATACACACATACACTGGGGCTCACTCAACTTTTATACAGTGAATTTCAGTATCAGAATATCCTCCCCCTTACATTCTTCTGCCCCCTGGATGGGTTTGGCATAGGCAATCCTTCCTGCCTACGTGCAGTTTCAGTGGACTTGGAGGACCAGGGGGTATCCTGTCGGTGTCTTCTCATGTCATTATCCCCATTGTCCTTATTCACAACCTTGCCCCTGTCCCCATTCACACCTTTCCGACTCTCAGAGCTACAGTCCTTTCATATGCAGGGTTCGCTAATCCTGTCTAGGGTTTACTAGTTAAATATACATAGCTTGATAAATCTGTGTATGGCTTACTAATTATATATGTAGAACTTGCTAATACTGTCTAAGGTTTTCTAATTATTTATGCAAGCCTTGCTAATTCTATCTGGGGCTTGGAGACCCTTATCTCGTTCAGACTAACTCTACTTCTATCATCAATTGTCTGTCCTTATCTCCTTCATTCAGTGAACTTGCTGCTTCTGTCTGAAGGGCTAGGAGATTCTTATCTTACTCAGACAGTGTCATCTTCCTGCCTTCTAATATCCATGTCTCATGTTGTTTGTACTGGCTTCATTCATTTACTTATGTATCAATTTTATTTTCTTCATGTTCATATTGCAATATCAGTTTTTCTCATCTGTCACAATCCTCACTTTTCTTTTAGATCAGTAATACTGATGTCACACAATGATCAGTGTTACTGATCTCAGTGTTACTGGTCTCTCACAATCCTGAGCCACAAGGGTGGGATGTTCTTTGTTCTCATTTTTTGTCTCGAGCAATTTCTTTAAAGGTACTTCTGTTTCTAACAAATGGGGACTCGTCCGGAATTACACTCCCTCCACTGACAGAGTGCCCGACGATGAGAGTAGGTGCACTCCAGCTGATTCAGCTGGACTCACGGACGACGGGTGGCTGGTCAGTGGAAGAAGCGAGTGATATCCGAGAAGAGGCATTGAGAACAAACGACAGAAGGACGTTAAGGAAGCGCGCTAGAGCATTGCAGGAACTCAGACTAATAAGCCAGAAACCAACTGGATGGGACCCCTGCGGGAAGTTCCCGTGGGAGAGGGTCTCGGTTTCGTAAATGTGCCCCTGACCAGTACTGAAGTGCGTAACTTTAAGAAAGAACTGACCTCCCTGATAGAAGATCCCAATTTTTGGGACCAAATCTATATACTTGGGAGGAGTTAACATCTATCTTTAAGACTCTTTACTTAGGATGAGCGTGGAATGATCCGCCAGGCAGGGATTAGAGTCTGGGATAGGGATCACCAAGGGGGACCAGATGCGGTACCTGGAGAAACTAAATTCCCCTTGGCTAGACCTAATTGGGATAAAAATACTAATGATGGTTGGGTATTGATGGAAGAATACAGGGTTAATTTGATAAGAGGAATCAAGGAATCTGTCCCAAAGGGACAGAATTTCAAGAAAGCCTTTGAGGTTCCCCAAGGTCCCGAGGAGACCCCCTCTGCATTTCTGAATAGATTGCGCACGGCAATATAGCAATATGGGGGTCTCGACATAGAATCCCCAGCAGGGGAACAATTGGTACTAACGGGTTTTGTTACCAACTCAGCCCCACACATTAGAAGAAAATTACAAAAGACAGAAAATTGGCATGAGCAAGGAATTACCCAGCTACTACAGATTGCACAGAAAGCATTTGTCCAGAGGTCTGAAGATAAGCAGAAAGGGAAGGTGAAAATTTTAATGCAAGCAGTCAGAGAGGTAGTAGATGAGCAACATGAAAAAGGTAGGGACTGTGTGCCAGCTCCTGCACGCGGTGAGGGGAGCCACGGGTGGGGAAGTGGGGATCCCAGTAGATGGAGGAGTAGAGGAGGATTCCGGGGATGACGACTCTTCCCGGGGCACCCTAGAAACCCAGGTAGTGATTGGGAAACAGGAGCATTTGTATGTTTCCATTGTAAAAAGGAAGGACACTTTAAAAAGGATTGGCCACTGCGAGCCAGGGACACACGATCCTATGCCCTGATGGAAGCAGATTATGAATAGGGGGGTCACGGTTCTCAGTCAATACACACCGTGGGGCTGCACGGAGAACCATTAGTAAATTTATGCATAGGTCCCCACAGTGACAACATGATATTTTTAGTTGATTCTGGGGCAGCCCGATCTAGTATTCTACAGCAACCCAAGGGGGTTAGAATAGAAGGGACAGTGATAGTTTCAGGGGTGGGAGGAAGAGACTTTACAGTCCCTGTATTAAGAGAGGTCAGAATCCAAATGGGAAATAAGGTAATAGTAGAGGATCTTCTACTACTTCCCTAAGCTGGAGTATGCTTGTTAGGACGAGACTTACAAGACCAATTGGCTATCGGTACCAGACCACTAGAATCAGGCATCGGGGTTCAATTATATGTTTTAAGCGAGGAAGATCGAGAACTTATAAATCCAAGAGTATGGGCAGAAAAAGGCAATAGAGGAGTTCTAGACATTCCTCCCCTACAAATAACTTTAAAAGACTCGCAACAAATAATTAGACGAAAACAGTACCCAATTCCTATGGCTGGCCGAAAAGGTCTGCAGCCCGTAATTGACCAGTTGCTTGAGGATGGTATACTCGAACCTTGTATGTCACCCTTTAATACCCCGATTTTACCTGTCCAGAAACCAGACGGTACCTATCGATTAGTACAGGACTTAAGGGAGTTGAACAAAATCATTCTCACCCGCCACCCTGTTGTACCTAATCCCTATACGATCATGAGTAAAATCGATCCCCATAATGCATGGTTTAGTGTCATTGATCTCAAAGATGCATTCTGGACCTGTCCATTGGCAACAGAAAGCAGAGACATGTTTGCCTTTGAATGGGAAAACCCCTTTACTGGACGTAAAAATCAATACCGGTGGACTGTCCTTCCTCAGGGCTTTACAGAATCTCCAAATTTATTCGGTCAGGTCCTGGAACAGATACTAGATGAGGCTCCTCGGCGAGAAAATTGTCAGCTAATACAATACGTTGACGACTTGTTAATTACTGGAAGAACGTACAAATTGGCTAAAGAATTTACTGTTGCACTTTTAAATTTTTTAGAGAAAAAAGGTCTTAGAGTGAGCGAATCCAAACTACAATTTGTACAATCGGAAGTTAAATACTTAGGACATCTAGTGAGTCAGGGAAGCAGGAAAATTAGTCCAGAGAGAATAGCTGGTATTCTGCAGATTCCCCCTCCCAAAAATGCCAAGGAACTTAGGAAATTCCTTGGGTTAGTGGGATTCTGTAGAATCTGGATGGAAAATTATTCTAGCCTGGTCAAATTTCTTTATGATAAACTCACGATAATAGGGACCGGAGCTCTTATCTGGACAGACGATGAGATTAAAGATTTTAACTTCGTTAAAATAGCCTTACGCGTGCCCCAGTCTTGGCACTACCCGACTTAAAAAAGCCTTTTGACTTATATACTAATGCAAAAGGAGGTGTAGCCACCGGAGTACTAACCCAAGACAGGGCAGGCTATAGACAACCAGTGGCTTTCCTATCAAAGGTTTTAGACCCCGTTTGTCGTGGCTGGCCAGAATGTGTACAAGCCATTGCAGCCACTGCTATTTTAGTTGAGGAAGGACGAAAAATTACTTTCGGTGCCCCTATGGTAGTTCGCACCCCTCACACAGACCGCAATATTCTCTTACAGCGTGCCGGAAGGTGGCTCACAGACTCTAGAATTTTAAAATATGAAACGATCCTAATGGATAGGGATGATTTGACCTTGCTTACAACTAAAACCCTCAACCCAGCAGCCTTCCTCGTCGCTCCAAATTCGGACAATTCCACAAATGAATTAGAACATGGGTGCTTAGAAGTTATAGATCTACAAACCAAAATTAGAGAAGATTTAACTGATGTCCCTTTAAAAGAAGGTGAAAGATGGTTTATTGATGGCTCTTCACGTTGCATTGCAGGAACTCGCTATAGTGGGTATAGTGTAGTGGATGGGAAGCAAGGACTGGTGATTGAAGCCGGTTGCCTCCCTGGTCACTGGTCAGCGCAATCCTGTGAATTATATGCCCTCTGTAGACCACTCCATGGTTTAGAGAACAAAATAGACACTATCTACACTGACTCTAAGTACGCTTTTGGTGTAGTCCACACCTTTGGGAAGATCTGGAAAGAACGGGGAATGATAACTGGTAAAGGACAAAAGTTAGCCCACGAGCACTTAATTGTCCATTCCCTAGATGCTCTGACGCTCCCTACTGAAATAGCCATAGTACATGTCCGAGGACTTTTGCTGCCAAACAGGCTGCACTTGCGGAAAAGATTCACACCCACCTATTACTGCCCACACCACTAGAGATTAAAAAAAACCCCATCTTTTCACGAGAAGAGGAGGTCTCAATGAAAGATCAGGGATTTCGCCAAACTGCCGACGGGTTGTGGTGGACGGCAGACGGACGTCAAGTCCTTAACAAAGCATTAGCTCGCCAAGTGGTAGATCAGCTACACCAACAGACACATTGGGGAACCCAGGCGCTTGTCGATATCTTTGAACGATCCCTACACTGCTCCGGCATATATACAATAACTAAACTCACTACTCGCGGTTGTCCAATATGTCAGAGAATCAATAAGAAATCTATGCGCCCTGTAATGCCTGGCGGTCGCGACATAGCTGTTCGCCCATTTCAACGCATACAAGTTGACTTTACAGAACTTCCTAAAATTGGTATTTACAAATACTTTCTGGTGATGGTAGATCATTTCACACGATGGGTTGAAGCTTTCCCCACCCCGAATGATCGAGCTAGCACTGTGATCAGAATACTTATTGAATCTGTGATTCCAAGATATGGTATGATTCAAACCATTGATTCAGACCGAGGTACACATTTTACCTCTCAGGTTCTCCAGGGTGTCTGCAAGAAACTGGGAATAGACTGGCAACTACATACCCCATGGCACCCCCAAAGTTCAGGTCGAGTTGAACGAATGAATCAAACTTTGAAAAATCAGCTCACTCGACTTCATGAAGAGACTGGCCTCTCCTGGATTAAATCTTTACCATTAGCCCTGCTTAGAATTCGCACAGCCCCTCGTAAAGACCTTGCAGTCTCACCATACGAAATGACGTTTGGACTTCCATTTATGGGATTCCACACTGATACCCTTATCCCTGAGGCTAATGACCAATACATTTCAAAATTTCTACAGGGTCTTTCTACTTCTATACACGACCTGAAACAGAAGGGATTATTAGCCCAAACTCCACCCCTGGAGTTTCCTATCCATTCTATTAAGCCTGGGGATTGGGTTTATGTCAAAGCATGGCAAGATAACCAACTGAAACCTGCCTGGGATGGTCCCTACTGTGTACCTTTGATTTTAGACACTGCCGTGCGAACGAGAGAAAAAGGCTGGACCCACATCCAACGAATCAAACCAGCTACCGAACCACAGGATCACGACAGTCAAACTCAACCCTCCACCTGGTGTGCAGTGCCTCATCCTTCTGACCTGAAACTTACACTACGCCGTGAAAAAGTGCCGTAATGTTTTTTTATTCTTTATTGTATTGTTTAATTGTTGCTTCTCCATTTCTGGGACATCACTTAATTACTCGCAATGTATTAAGTCCTCCTGGAATAGGGGCAGCAGAGGTCACAATTTTTTTCCTTTAGATTTTAGACAAGGTGTAGATTTAGTTTTTAGCCATAGTGAGATATGCTTTAAATAAGGGATTCCAATACGGACCAGGGGACCAGAACAGCTGTAGTGAACTTCAATTAACTTCCCACATAGATATTAAAGGTATGAGTTCTAAACCTGTAGCACAAAGAGAGGGATGTGACAAAGACACACTGAATGTTAGTAACCAATGCACCTGTCACAGAGAGAGAGAGAGAATACATTTGCTAATGTACACAGACAGGCTTCGACTCACAACTTCAATTATACTCATACTGTAACACACATCTCTAACCATAATGCACAATCCTCCCCAGACTGGTCTTTTCTCAAACATCCTTTGGGTTCCTCTGGCATTCAGAATCCTTACCACCACATCGTTAAGGGGAGTTCCAGTTATAAACAGCAAAAGTGGCTACAGAGCGCTAACGCTGCTTGCCATCTGAAACATCTAATCAGACTCCATACAGCCTTGGGCATAATCATCCAACAGAACACAATGGCCCTGAGGTTACGGGCTGAAGATAAACAATGTTTACCAGCCACACTTCAACAACACCGCCTGCCTCTCGATTACAGCTTCGCTGCTGAAGGCAGCGCTTGTGAAAGAATCCTTAAAGACACTACTCACAACGGAGAGGCGGTTATAGACAATAGACAATAGACAATAGGAGCTGGAGTAGGCCCTTCGGCCCATCGAGCCAGCACCGCCATTTTACAGATCAAGGCTGATCATTACCATCAGTACCCCTTTCCAGCCTTATCCCCATAACCCTTAACTCCTTTGCCCACTAGAGTCTTATCTAACTCTCTTTTGAACATAATCAGTGAATCTGCCTCTACCACCCTCTGTGGCAGAGCATTCCACAGATTCACACTTCTCTGGGTAAAAAAATGTTTTCTCATCTCCGTCCTAAAGGGCCTACCCTGTATTCTTAAACTATGCCCTCTAGTCCTCGTCTCCCCATCATTGGGAACAAGTAATCAGACTTCACCTTGTCTATCCCCCTGATGATTTTGTATACCTCAATCATGTCCCCCCTCATCCTTCTAAACTCCATCGGATACAAGTCCAGTTTTTCTAGCCTTTCAGCATATGTCAACCCCGCCATCCCTGGAACTAACCTTGTAAATCTGCGCTGCACACCCTCTATAGCTAGTATGTTCTTCCTCAAAATTGGAGACCAGAACTGGACGCAATACTCCAGGTGGGGTCTCACCAGGGCCCTGTACAACTGCAGAAGGGCGTCTCTGTTCCTATACTCCAATCCCCTCTTTATGAAAGCCAACATTCCATTTGCCTTCTTCACAGCTTTCTGAACCTTCATGCTAGTCTTCAGTGACCGGTGAACAAGTACTCCCAGATCCATTTGCTCCTCCCCACTCCCTAGCTTGTCTCCATTTAAATAATACTCAGCTTTCCTATTATTGCCCCCAAAATGGATAACCTCACATTTGCTTACATTGAACGTCATCTTCCATTCAGCAGCCCACTCCCCCAACCTGTCCAAGTCCCTCTGCATTTTCCTGACATCCTCCTCACACCCCACACCGCCACCCAGTTTCGTGTCATCTGCAAATTTGCTCAAATTATTTATAATCCCCTCATCCAAATCATTTACATAAATTACAAACAACTGAGGACCCAATACCGATCCCTGCGGCACTCCACTCATCACATCCTGCCATCCTGAAAAAGACCCGCTTACCCCAACCCTTTGTTTCCTATTTCTTAACCAATTTCCTATCCATGTCAGCACCTTACCTCCAATACCATGCTCCCTGATCTTGCCCACTAGTCTCCCGTGCGGTACCTTATCAAAGGCCTTCTGGAAGTCCAAATACACCACATCCACAGGCTCTCCCAAGTCCACCCTCTTTGTCACATCCTCGAAAAATTCCAGAAGGTTAGTCAAGCATGACTAGCCCTTATACTATTATTTCTGCCTAAGTGTTCTGCTATTACTCCTTTTATGATAGACTCCAATATCTTCCCCACCACCGACGTCAGGCTGACTGGTCTATAATTTCCCGTTTTCTCCCTCTCTCCCTTCTTAAAAATCGGCACCACATCAGCCACTCTCCAATTCTCAGGGACCTCCCCCGAATCTATGGAACTTTGGAAAATGTCAACCAGTGTTTCCACAATTTCCATAGCAACTTCTTTAAGCACCCTGGAATGCAGCCCATCAGGCCCTGGGAATTTATCAGCCCTCAGTCCCAACAATTTACTCACAACCTCCTGTTTCTGGATCCGGATATCCATTAGATCCCCTACTTCCCCAGGAAAGTTCCCCAAGTCTCTTGACACCGCATGACCATTACCCCCTAACTGACCATAACCTATATCCTCCTTGGTGAAGACAGTTGCAAAGTATTTGTTAAATTCCTCAGCCATCTCCTTGTTTCCGGTAATAATTTCACCCTTTTCCATTCTTAATGGACCAATTTTGGACCGAACCAATTTCTTCCTCTTCACATATTTAAAAAAGCTTTTGCTATCCTCCATTATATTATTTGCTAATTTCCTCTCGTACTTCATTTTCCCCTCCCTTATGACTTTCTTAGTTACCCTCTGATGCTCTTTGAAGGTTTCCCAATCCTCTAACTTCCCACTCCGCTTCGCTATCCTATACTTACTCCCTTTGGATTTGATATTACACTTGATTTCATTAGTTAGCCACGGCTGCCATTTGCATCTCCTAGAGCCTTTCCTCCACTTTGGAATAAATTTGTCCTGAAACCTGTGAAAAATGTCCAAAAATACCTGCCATTTTTGCCCAGTTGTCCTCCCAGCTAGTGTATCTTTCCATTTTATTTTGGCTAGCTCCTCCCTCATAGCTGCATAATCCCCTTTATTTAACTGCAGTACAGATGCTTCCGACTTCTTTTCATTTTCCCTTTCTAATTGCAGCTCAAAAGCAACCATACCATGGTCACTATTCCCTAATGGCTCCCCTACATCGAGGTCACTTATTAACTCTGCGTCACTGCACAGCACCAAGTCCAGAATCGACTTCCCCCTGGTAGGTTCCTCCACTAGCTGCTCCAAGAAAGTATCTCGTAGACATTCAATAAACTCAGTCTCTTGTGCTCCTGTCCCCAACTGATTATCCCAGTCCACCTTCATGTTAAAGTCCCCCATAACTACTGTATTGCTACCACTTTGACATGCCACTCTTAATTCCTGATTTATACTTCTACTGATATCTAAGCTACTTTTCTGAGGCCTGTAAATGACCCCCATTATGGTCCTCATGCCTTTACAATTTCTTAATTCTATCCAAACAGACTCTACCCCACCTGTTTCAATGTCTTTCCTTTCAAACGCCTGAATTTCATTTCTTACCAGCAGAGCTACCCCACCTCCTCTTCCTAACTTTCTGTCTTTTCTATAGGACGTGTACCCTGGAACATTTATTTCCCAATCCTGCCCTTCCCGCAGCCATGTCTCCGTTACTCCGACAATATCATAACCTCCCATTGCCATTTGTGCCTCAAGCTCATCCATTTTAATCCTTACACTCCGTGCATTCATACACAATACCTTGATACCATATCTCCTTTCTCCCTCCACCTTTGTTCTCGATGCACTTGCCCCTACTCTCCTATTCTTTTTAGTTCCCTTTTTCCTTATTGTTTCACCGTCTAACGGAAACACCCCTATATTCACTCTCCTATCTGCTTCCCTATCAGTCCTGTTCCCTTCCCCCTGCCAAATTAGTTTAAATCAAATCTGACAGCATTTTTAAACCTAACTGCCAGTATATTGGCCCCCATTGCATTCAGGTGTAAATCATCCCTCCTGTAGAGGTCTTGTCTTCCCCAGAAGAGATCCCAATGGTCAATGAACCTGAATCCCTGCACTCTGCACCATTCCTCCAGCCACACATTTAACCTCCTGATTTTATTATTTTTGCCCCCACCCATGTACAGCACAGGTAGCAGCCCCGAGATTACAATCCTGGAGGTTCTGCTTCTTAACCTCCTTCCGAGCTCACGGTAGTCCCTCTTCAGGTTCTCCTCCTTCATCTTATCCACGTCATTTGTACCCATGTGTATCAGGACTTCTGGCCGTTCACCTTCCCCCCCAGGATACTCTGAACCCTATCCGAGACGTCTCGCACCCTGGCTCCTGGGAGGCAACACACCATACGGGAACACTTGTCAGGTTCGCAGAATCTTTTGTCTGTTCCCCTGACAATGGAGTCCCCAATGACCACCTTGTTCCCCTTCCTTCCTTTCCGCACCACCGGTTCCCTTGGTGCAACCTCTGGCAGGTTATCTTCCCCAACTACATCCAATACACTATATTTGTTGCTAAGAGCAGTAGCCACTGGGGTGCTCACCACAGAGCTAGCAACTTTCCCCCCTCCCCTGACAGTAGTCCACTTACCTGACCCCCCCAATCCAGGGGTAAGCACTTCCCTGAGCGTTGTATCTATAAATTCTTCACTCTCCCTGATAAGCCTCAGATCATCAAGCTGCAACTCCATTTCTTTAATTTTATTTTTTAATGCTTGTGTCTCATTACATCCCCTGCAGGTATGTCCTGTGGGAAGATTTAAGGTCCTTTCGCTTACCTCCTCACTCTCTCTTGCAAGCCTAAGGTCATCAAGCTGGAGCTCCAGTTCATCCACTCGGCCCCTAAGGAACCCCACCTCTTTGCACCTGGCACAGATATGGTCATTTGGGAGGGTGGAGGTCACCCATGCCTCCCACATCTGGCAACTTAAGCAGAGCACTAACCCCATAGGCATGGCTCAGCTTTTTAATGTACAGTGCACTCACCTAGGAAGTGCTAATAAAAACAGCCAACCTTTCGCTCCGCCTGCTTTTGCCGAAGCCTGATGAGCCAAAGCCTGGAAGTCCCACTCCTTCGCTGGGCCACTCGCTTGCTGGGCCATTCGCTGTCTCTCTTATTTATTGGCCTTTTACCAATTAACCCCTACACGCTCTCCTGTAGGCCCGTCCGACCAATGGCCGCCTCCAACGCCGACTCCTCTCCGCAGGCCCCGGTAAGAGACTTTTTAAAAAGTTTTCTTACCTGCCCCCAACTCGTTTCTTCTCTGTCCTTCTCCTCTCTCCTGTCCTCTCCTCTTCCGACTGCTAGGCCCTGTCCCCAGTAAGAGCCCTTAAAAAGACCTTACCTTCCCGACACGCTCTCCTGTAGGCCCGTCCGACCAATGGCCACCTCCGACGCCGACTCCTCTCCGCAGGCCCCGGTAAGAGACTTCTTCAGGACTTCGCAAAACTTCCAATGCCCAGGTACAGACTTTGCAACCTTGGTCCTCTGTGGGATGGACTGGACTTTTAACCGGTTACTGGAGTCTGATACTCGCAACCCTTTTAGCAGCTGGACTTGTTATTCTCACCATCTTCCTGCTCCCCTACCTACAGACTTGTGCACATCGTTTAAATCATCAACCCCTTCGTCAGAACACTTTCACCCAAAGGATGTACGGTTCCCAACATCTCTCTGAGGACACAGAGACTGCTATCCGTTTATTGACCAGCTGGGAAAACCACCACGTTCCACTTTACCACATCAGTAATACTGATCTAAAAGAAAATGGAGGATTGTGAGAGACCAGTAACACTGAGATCAGTAACACTGATCATTGTGTGACATCAGTATTACTGATCTAAAAGTAACACTGACCATTGTGTGAGATCAGTATTACTGATCTAAAAGAAAAGTGAGGATTGTGACAGATGAGAAAAACTGATATTGCAATATGAACATGAAGAAAATAAAATTGATACATAAGTAAATGAATGAAGCCAGTACAAACAACATGAGACATGGATATTAGAAGGCAGGAAGCTGACGCTGTCTGAGTAAGATAAGAATCTCCTAGCCCTTCAGACAGAAGCAGCAAGTTCACTGAATGAAGGAGATAAGAACAGACAATTGATGATAGAAGTAGAGTTAGTCTGAACGAGATAAGGGTCTCCAAGCCCCAGATAGAATTAGCAAGGCTTGCATAAATAATTAGAAAACCTTAGACAGTATTAGCAAGTTCTACATATATAATTAGTAAGCCATACACAGATTTATCAAGTTATGCATATTTAACTAGTAAACCCCTAGACAGGATTAGCGAACCCTGCATATGAACTGTAGCTGAGAGTTGGAAAGGTGTGAATGGGGACAAGGGCAAGGTTGTGAATAAGGACAATGCGGACAATGACATGATGGGACACCGACAGGATACCCCCTGGTCCTCCAAGTCCACTGAAACTGCACGTAGGCAGGAAGGATTGCCTATGCCAAACCCATCCAGGGGGCAGAAGAATGTAAGGGGGAGGGTATTCTGATACTGAAATAAACTGTATAAAAGTTGGGTGAGCCCCAGTGTATGTGTGTATTCCCAGGGTAAGGGGAAGCACCCAACTTTGCATTGTTGTTGTAATAAATGTTCTTTGTTCTCAATTTTTGTCTCGAGCAATTTCTTTAAAGGTACTTCTGTTTCTAACACTGATCTCTCACAATCCTCACTTCTCTTTTAGATCAGTGTCACTGATCTGTCAAATGAAATGTGCTATTGCTAAAGTTGGTCTTTCTCCCAGCGGGTCAATAAACAAATTGCAGTGTCATAAGCATCCATTTGGGAAACACACACCCCTTGGGTTATAGAAATAGGGGTCCGCAAAATCATGAAATGAATACCAGCCTTTAGGTAGGGGAGCACCACATTGACCAGAATAGTGAGTTCTGCTACTATAAGGGCTGTGAGTATCAGGCTCCAGTTTTCAATAAAAAGTCTAGTCCATCCCACATCAGTCCAAGGTTGCCAAGTCTGAACATGGGCATGGGCAGATTCTTGTCGAAGTCCTGAAACAGTGTCTTTAACCGCCTGACTGTTGTAAGCATTGTCAGTACTGAGTCTCGCACAGACGCTGCTTCCAGCAGCCAACGATCAATAGAGAGCCAGGCGGTTTCGTTGAATCGTTGCTTGTAGCTGTCGTCTTTCTTCAGCCCCTACATTCAGGGCCATCGCCGTCTGTTCGGCGACGATCTCCAAAGCCGCCTGGAGTCTGAACAAACGATTTAAATGCCCAGCAGCTTTAGTATTCTGGAGCTGTTTATTTTGTTTACCATTGGGACTCCCCTTAAAGTAGTGGTATTTAAGAATTGAAATGGCTGTATAACCCAAAGGATGCTCTACAATAGCACAGGTTGGGGAGGGGTGTTTCTTGTAACTTAATCTGTGAGTTGTAGCCTGCCTGTGAACATTAGCATATGTATCAACTCTCTCTCTGCCACATGTACAATCCTGACAATTATCCTGTCTGCCTTTGTGCCCATATCTGCTTTGTGCTAAACATTTAAAACTGATCTTGTCAATATCTGCACAGTCCAAAATACCATTAAAATCATCATATTAGAGGTGTTCTGTTCCCCTGGACCACATTTGAAATCTATATTAACCCCTACCTTACTATGATCGTACCCTATATCTATGCCCCGTCTACATTCTAAAGTAGAATACTGGCCATCTATGCTGCCCCTATTCCAGGAGGACTTAATACATTTTGAATACTTCAGTGATGTCCCAGAATTTGGGAGGCAACAATTAAACAGTACAATAAATAATAAAAACAACATTACAAGACTTTTTCCCGGCGTAGTGTAACTTTCAAGTCAGGATGAAGGACTGCACACCAGGTGGAGGGTGGATTTTCAAGATCTGTAGTCTGTGGTTCAGCAGCTCATTTGATTCGTTGGATGTGGCTCCAACCCTTTTCTTTCGTTCGTACAGCGGTGTCTGTAATCAAAAGTACACAGTAGGGGCCATCCCAGACAGGTTTTAGTTGTTTATCTTGCCAAGCTTTAACAAATACCCAATCACCAGGTTTAATAGAATGAATAGGATACTCCAGGGGTGAGTTTGAGCTAGTAAACCCTTCTGAGCTGCCAGTCTATGCCCAGTCTTTTACAAACCCCCTGGAGTACCCGAGAAGTAAAGTGTGTACCCCGATCCGAGACAATGGTCTCGATCATCCCATACCGTGGAATCACAGAATCCAGTAGTACTCTGATAATGGTGCTAGCACGATCATTCGGGGTCGGGAAAGCCTCAACCCATCGCGTGAAATGATCTACCATCACCAACAGGTACTTGTGAACACCTATCTTAGGTAACTCTGTGAAATCCACTTGTATCCGTTGGAAAGGGCGTACAGCGATATCGCGACTGCTAGGCATTACCTGGCGCATGACTTTCTCATTAATTTTCTGACAAATTGGACACCCCTGAGTACTCTGCTTGGCTACAGTGTATACGCCCAAACAATGAAAGGAGCGTACAAAAGTGTCGACAAGTGCCTAGGCTCCCCAGTGTGTCTGTTGGTGGAGCTGGTCAAAAATTTGCTGTGCCAATGCTTTGTTCAGCACTTGGCGTCCTTCGGCTGTGCACCACAACCCATCACTAGTTTGACGCATCCCCTGATCCCTCATATAAACCTCCTCTTCTCGTGAAAAGATAGGAGTCTTTTTAAGCTCCTGTGGGATGGGGAGTAACAGCTGCATGTCCACTTTCACAGTGAGCGCAGCCTGTTTAGCAGCTGCATCTGCCTGTCTGTTGCCCTGTGCTTCAGGGCTGTCACCAGTTTGATGGCCCCATACATGAACCACAGCTATTTCTTCAGGTAACGTCAGAGCCTCCAAGGATTGGACAATTAGGTTCTCATGCATCAATTTCTGTCCTTTTCCCGTTATCATTCCCCACTCCTTCCAGATTTTCCCAAAGGTGTGCTCTACCCCAAAAGCGTATTTTGAATCTGTGTAGATTGTGCCCACCTTACCGGCTTCAATAACTACTCCTTCTTTCCCATCCACTACACTATAGTGAGTGCCATCGATACAGCGGGAAGAGCCATCAATAAACCATCGTTCTCTCTCCTGTAAAGGCTCATCACTTAAATCCTCTCTAATCTTAGTCTGCAGGTCTATCACCTCCAAGCATATATGCTCTAACTCATTGATGGTGTTGGCAGAGCTTGGAGAGACTAAAAAGGCTGCTGGATTATGTTCTCTACTTGTAGTCAGAGTCAGATCATCCCTATCCATCAAGATCGCTTCGTATTTGAAAATTACACCATTAGCCATAACGATTCGGCGAGTGATATTAACTGTATTCGGAAATGAATTTATTTTAAAAAGAGCCGAGTGGGAATAAGACATGTCTTTGTCACTGCAGACGGCAACGGATTTAACGATTATTTAACGTCGCTATTGTAGTTTAAACATTAAATGCCTTGCGCCACAGCCCACAGGAGTTGGCCTTATTTAAAACAATCTGTAAAAATCGGCACCGAAAACATTCAAAATATGTACTTATGAGGATTGCACACACAATCATTTAAGTACAGTCTAGTTTTTATTATATTCCACTTAGAGTTCTACTACATGAATCCTGGAGCTTGTGGGGTCATTATTGAATCAAGAAATATTGGTGCCCTGCCAATCTCATTCTAACATGCCAATTTCTCCAGTCCTTAATTCAAGATGTACTGAATAGCATCTGGTACAAGATCAGTGAGCTATTAATGATATTGTTATGCCTATGCACCCAATTGTTCTGAACTATGCCACTAATTAAATAATATTCCAGAACTAAATTACAGCGGCAATACAGAGAAATTGTGCTGAGGCATGAGTTTCACTCCAGAGGAAAATGCACCAGAGAAATCAATCATTAACTTATTGGATTCCCCAGAGGTTTCTTTATTCTCCAGAGGTGGGCGATCTTTTAAGCTCACAGACCTTGACTGCTGAATGTGTACTAAATCTATTGAGAGGGCTCCATACCTCTAACTGCAAGAGAGGAGCCTGGAGCCTCAGTTTCAAGTGAACAGCATACAATTCATTAGAGCCACAACGTGCTTAAAGGGACATGCACACTCCCCCTTCAACTGGCTGATCCAGCCACTTTACACATCAGATCCTTTCTTTATCTCACATACACTTAAAGTTAAGATGTATAGAACTCACCCTATTTGCGCAAACATTTCTCCCTGCAAATGTTATAACATCACTCAACTCTCAGGTACTCCCTGTGCAAAATCACATTTGAATACAAGTTATTTCATAAATTGGAATTAACTGGTAGTTAAATTTGCTCATTCTACAGTATTGATAAACGATCATTTATGACATTTAAATTTTAGCATGAATTTTAATCAATATTGGTCAGTGACTGAAGTGAGAAGTCGTGATTTATGAAATTATCTCTGGTCTCTACTCTCCCACTCCCGGCATTTCTCCCAACGTCCAGGAGCTCGCACACAGTCCCTACCTTTTCCTTGCTGCCCCTCCACAGCTCCCTTAAATGCCTGCATTAAAATCTTAGCTTTTCCCTTCTGCTTATCCTCAGATCTCTATACAAAGGCTTTTTGCGCAATTTGTAGAAGCTGGGTTATTCCCTGCTCATGCCAATTCTCAGTTTTCTGTAATTTCCTCCTTATGTCTGGGGCTGAATTTGTAACGAAACTCGTTAATACTAATTGTTCCCCTGCTGGGGATTCTATATCTAAACCCCCATATTGCTGTATAGCCGTACGCAATCTATTCAAAAATGCCGAGGGGGTCTCCTCGGGTCCCTGAGGAACTTCGAATGCCTTTTTAAAGTTCTGTCCCTTCAGAACAGATTCCCTGATTCCTTTAATCAGATTAGCCCTATACTCTTCCATTAATACCCGACCATCATTGGTATTTTTATCCCAATTAGGTCTAGCCAAGGGAAATTTAGCTTCTCCAGGTACCGCATCTGGTCCCCCTTGGTGATCCCGATCCCAGACTCTAATCCCTGCCTGGCGAATCATTCCACGCTCATCTAGGGTAAACAGAGTCCTAAATATAGCCGCTAATTCATATATATTTGATCCCAACAATTGATCCAATTGTTCAGCACATCCCTGGGGATCCTCTATCAGGGAAATCACTTCCCTCTTAAAATTACACACCTCCGTACTGGTCAAGGGCACATTTACAAAACTGAGACCCCCTCCCACGGGAACCTCCCGTAGGTGTCTCATCCAGCTAACTTCTAACTTATTATTTCTGAAATCCTGCTCTTCAGAAACGGACTCACAGTATCCTGCCCTTTCTTCCAGTAGGTTCTCACTCTGCTCAAAACTACCATTGCCTCTGTCTCTCGTTGACCGTGGAGGCAATCTAATACTTTGCGAACGGGTCATCATACCACCCCTATTCTCTTGAGGAAGGGAATGTAACACATCCCATCCTTGTGTTCCAGGTACAAGAGGTTCCTCATCTCTCTTGTCCTCACTTCTCTTTTCTTTCAGGACCAGTTCGTCAACCGATCCTCTGAGCCAGCAGGCTGCCTATTCCCTGCTTTTAATGTTATCCCTTTGATTCTTATACAGCCAGATGTTCAGTTCCTGACACATCCAGTCATCCTCAGATCCGAGCCTCGGCCAATATACCGAGCTCCCTTTAATAGGGCTTTAACCCATTCCAGACAACAGTAATTAATCATGATAAGTTTGTCTTTTCCCCAGGTTCTCCCCGAACCCCAGTCAGATAACATTACTCCTAACAGACTCTGTTTAGTTATCTGATCATCCAATCCTTCACTAGGACTCTCTCTCTTACTGGCCATACCTCCCATACTGACAGGTATAAAAATTTCTCTTACCAGATCCAGTAGCTACTCTTATCGCGCTTCCTTAGCGTTCTCCCTTCGTTTGATCTCAATGCCTCTTCTCGGATATCACTCGCTTCTTCCACTGACTAGCCACCCGTCGTCCGTGAGTCCAGCTGAATCAGCTGGGGTGCACCTACTCCCGTCATCGAGCACTCTGTCAGTGGAGGGAGTGTGATGCCGGACGAGCCCCCATTTGTTAGAAATAGAAGTACCTTAACAGAAATTGCTCAAGACAAAAATTGAGAACAAAGAACATTTATTACAACAACAATGCAAAGTTGGGTGCTTCCCCTTACCCTGGGAATACACACATACACTCGGGCTCACCCAACTTTTATACAGTGAATTTCAGTATCAGAATACCCTCCCCCTTACATTCTTCTGCCCCCTGGATGGGTTTGGCATAGGCAATCCTTCCTGCCTACGTGCAGTTTCAGTGGACTTGGAGGACCAGGGGGTATCCTGTCGGTGTCTTCTCATGTCATTATCCCCATTGTCCTTATTCACAACCTTGCCCTTGTCCCCATTCACACCTTTCCAACTCTCAGAGCTACAGTCCCTTCATATGCAGAGTTCGCTAATCCTGTCTAGGGTTTACTAATTAAATATGCATAACTTGATAAATCTGTGTATGGCTTGCTAATTATATATGTAGAATTTGGTACTTCTGTCTAGGGCTAGGAGACTCTTATCTCATCCAGACTATCTCAACTTCCTAAATTCTATTATTCCTTGCCTCTCCTTATCTTATTCATAAGGTGGGCTCACTGATCCTGTCGAAAGGACTAGAAGGTTCTTATCTTACATAGGCTGACTCTGCTTTCTGCATCCTAATTTCCATGCTTAGCCTGTTCATACTGGTTTAATCCATCACTCCATGAGTCTGTACTAGTTTCCCCATCTTTCATATTTTTATGTCAAGTTTACTCATCTCTCACAGGAAGATTAAATGTTCTTGGTACACAGATGTCTTTTTGTCAGATAACTGCATCTCTGGGCCCCATGGTGGAATTTAGCTTATGTCTGCTGAGACTCAAGCAGGTTACTGATTCTCAGCCTTGCAGGAGCAAAAAACATGGTTTAAAGCTGAAGCAAAAGGCATGGTTTAAATCCTCCAATACAGTAATATAAGAAGTAAAGAACTTGGACTCGATTTGGATGGAGCACAAAAAAGATTTATTATGTTAGCCTTAGCTGTAGCAAAAAAAATGTATTATGTCAACCTGGAAATCAGAAAATAGCCTGAGAATACAGCAATGGTACATAGAAATGAATAAATGTATTCCAATGGAAAAAAATAACATATAATTTAAGAAATAACATCACAGTATTCGAACAAATTTGGGAACCGTACATGGAACACAACAGAGAAGTCCTACCGTGGACCTCCACCCCCTAAAATGACAGAAGGAGAAGACGATGAAATGAACTGACCCAGTGTGTAAAAGTAGATGACACAATTTTCTTGATTATTTTCATTGTGTGATGACATTGTTTAATGAGTTTAATGTATCATATATGTTGAACATTGAGTGGATGGGGAGGGGGGGGTGAAGGAGGGAGGAAAGAGAGGGGGGAAAATGGGTGAAAATGACACTGTGTATATTCAAGAGGGAAATGTTTATGTGTATTTTGGTCAGTATGGTTCATAGTGTGAAAATTTTTTTTAAAATTTTTTTAAATGGAAAGTTTAAAGCCCGAATTTAAAGTTTTAGAAAATATTTGAAAATTTTATGAAAATATTGGTTTTGGTAGGAGAATAAAGGTGGTTAATAAAGGAAAAGTTCAACAATCAAAAAAACTACATTTTAAACCTCTGGAAGAATCAGAAAAAGTTGAGCCTACCGAGACTTGGAACTTCGTTCTCAATTACAGATGAATCTGAAGTCCCAGCGATCTTCTTCAGTAAGGCTGAATATGGCGGCGATGTCTTCTTTGAGCGGATCGTGAGCAGCGTGACGTGCTTGATGCTGCTGCTCTGAGTGTGTCGAGTAGCAAGGCCGAGCACAGGTCAGTCGGGGGACGTGAAGCATCACTAGCAGCTGCTTCTTTAACGCAGCTCGCTGGAGACGTGTTGGGAGCGTCCTACCAGCGCACTGCGGTCGCTGCCAGGCCCAGGGCAGCGGTGCGCATTCACGAGTCTCTAGAAAGAGTGAGGGCTGCAGGGGCCACTGCCCAGCATTGGCTGAAGAAATCAACTCGACGTGGAGTGGTTTGCAGCCCCGCAGCCAAACCAGGGAGACTAAAATTTTACAGGAAGAGGAACTGCAGTATCTGGAAGAAGGGGATACCCAACTTTTAATGGCAGCAGCTAAAGTTGAAAGTACCCCTACAGCATTAAAGTTACCTTCAACTTATAAGACACCTAGTACAATAAGCCTTATGCCTGCCTCTGATATGATGGTAATGTTAGAAACAATAACTAAGCAGAATGATAGCATGATGGATTATATATCCACTGGTTTCCAAAAATGTTGATCAGCGACTTGCTGATATTAGACTTAAAATTACTGATATGTCTGTGAGATTGCTGCAATGAAGGTGGATGTTAATAAATGTTTGACAGCAGTGGATATGGTTGAAAATAAAATTAAGAATGTAGAAGATAGAGTGGATCAAATTGAAGGAGTGGTGGAAGGATGGCAAGTCGAGAAGGAGAATTTTATGCAGAAGATGGATGCTTTGGTAAATCAAAGTCGACGGAGTAATATAAAAATAGTAGGGTTGCCAGAGGGTTTTGAGGGGACAAATCCTATAAAGTTTTTTAAAGAGTGGATTGTTGAAACTTTTGGTCCAGAGTATTTTCCATAGGGATTGGAGTTGGAAAGAGCTCATTGTGTGTTGAGGGGAAAACACCATTACCGGGGGAACCACCTCATTCAGTTTTGGTGAGATGTTTGAGATATCAGGACTGAGAAATGATTTTTCGTGTAGCAGTTTTACAAGTGCGATTGCAGAGTTCTTTGACTATACAAAATAGTAAGGTTTTTTTAATGCAGATTTGAGTCAGGCGGTAGTTATGAGATGGAAGGAGTTTAATCCTGCTAAAACAGTTTTATGGAAGAAAGAGTATAGATCTACTTTTAGATACCCAGCAATTTAAAAAATATTTTTTGGGCAATATCAATCTCAGTTCTTTGAAAATCCTCAGGCTGCATTAAATTTTGCTAACTCTTTGCCAGATTTGAAGTTGATACAGGATTTTTCCTCTAAGCCGTTGGTGACGCTGAATAAAGCTGGAAATGGGGAAGCTGAAAAAAAACTAGAAGTTGAACAACTGATGGTTTTCCAAGAGGAAATACCGGAAACATCTAATACCTGAAGGAGAAGTTTCTATTCGTCCAGTTGGGGAGAAGATGTGGACCCAGCCAAATCCGAAGTCGTTTGCCACTGTTGGTATTAACTGCACCCGGTTAATAAGGGGAGTTACTGCTTTGCAGTTTTTGGAGGGGGGGGGATAGTGGGTGGGTTTGGGTTTTTTTGTGTTTTTTTTAAAGTTGTTATAAGGGGCTTTTTTCAGAGCTAATTGTAAGTTTGGATGCCATTTTGTAAGATTTAATGAATACTTTAAATTTTCCAAGGGTTAAATCATCCGATAAAACGGAAAATGTTTTGGATTATATTAAAAGATTAAAAGTAGATATTGCATTTTTGCAAGAAACACATTTGACAGAAAAAAAACATTTGAAACTAAAAAGGGATTGGGTAGGATATGTGATTGTGTCTTCATATAATTTTAAATCTAGAGGGGTGGCAATATTGGTAAATAAAAAAGTTTTGTTTAGTTGGATTCTTTTTCTGCCAGGTGCTGGGAGAGTTTTAGTAGTTAATTGCAAGATTTTTTTCAGTGTTAGACATTAATGAATGTATATGCACCAAATGAAGACAATGAAGCTTTTATATCTGATGTATTTTTAAACAAATCAGTCAAATGAGAATGCTTTGCTAGGAGGAGATTTTAATGTTTGGATCCTTTGTTGGACAAATCTCCAAAATCTGTAAAAAGATTGAAAATGGCAAAAAGGTTGCTTGAGATGATGAAAGATTTGAATTTGGTGGAAATATGGAGGAAATTAAATCCAACTGAAAAGGATTTTTCTTTTTATTCAGCCCGGCATAATTATTTTTCTAGAATAGATTTATTTCTGGTTTCTGCACAGTTATAAGGGAGATTTAATTATGCAGAGCATAAAAGTAGATTATTGTCAGATCATTCCTTGTTGTTAGTTAAATGTTTGGATGCTGAAGTAATTGAAATTGCATATTGTTGGAAGTTTAATGAGATGTTATTGAGGAGACTGGAATTTGTTAAATCTATAAGAGATCAAATAAGATGAATGAAGATTCAATGCAAAATAAATTTATTTCATGGGATGCATTAAAAGCTTATTTGAGAGGTCAAATTATTAGTTATACTGCAAAGATTAAGAAACAATATCTTTTAGAAAGTTTAATTTTGGAAAAGGAAATTGAAAGTTTGGAGAAAAAATTACAGAGGAAATGTACTGAAGATGATAAATTACAATTATCTAAATGGAAATTACATTATAATAATTTACAAACATATAGATTTGAAAAAATGATATTACAATCTAAATAACATTATTATGAATTGGGGGAAAGAGCTTTTAGCATGGCAACTTAAAACTGATCAAGTATCAAGGACAATTAATGCTGTTAGGAAAAATGGTGGAATTACTTATAAACGGAAGGAAATAAATGAGGAATTTTAAAAAAAATACATGTAATAGTCGACCCCGTAATTGAAACGTTAAAAAATGGTCTACAAAATTTGACTTTTACACAAGTCTACACAGTATCATCCATGTTCTCATTATGAGCACCACCTGCCTTCGGAAGCCTGTAGAATTTTTGAAGCTTCCAATGCAGCACCATCTCACCTTCGTGTATAATTAGCCTCTTGCAATTTTTAAGAAAAAACTGGACAGATGGATGGATAGGATGGGGTTAGATGGATGTGCGCCAAATGCAAGCAGGTGGGATTAGTATGGGTGGGCAAGTCTCCTCGCATTAATATAGACTACCCACCTGATCTGTCCCCTCAGCCAGTTTGTCTCCTGAGATGGAGACAGAGAGATTGAGAAAGGGTAGAGAGTCACCAGGGATGGATCGAGTGAATTTTGTGAGCCAGACAATAATTGCCTTGTTGGATTTTGTACAGCTCTCCAGACTAGGGTGGAAGTTAGCAGCAAAGTGGATAAAGTTGATAAGCTCATCGTGAATGAGGTAAATATTTATTCACAGTTACGGTTAGGGCAAAAAGGAAAGGGGCATTTCAATAGTGCAGGCAGGTGTTCCCAGAACAAATGATGGTGAGGGTAGTAAGGGGTGGTTCAAGATAGCTATCGAATAACAAATGAACAGCTTATTCCCATAAGCATTGTGAAGTATAAAATAGCAACTTCCATGGAACATTGGTTTGATGCAAACTCTGTCAAATGTGGCCACCTTGTCCCAGGAGACCTGATCTCAGTAGCAAGGTGGACATGATATCTATGCAATTACTTGTTGGCTTTTGGCACATTTGAATCAAGGCATTTATTCACACTTATAAGGCTAGAAATTTGACAGGGCCATTTTTGGTGTTAAAATGTGGGGTAGTGTGGCACAGTTGTTATAGAGGAGAGTGCAACACCTTTATAGCACCAGCATTCGGGGCTGGGATTCAAATCCCGCATTGGCGGTAAGGAGTTTGTATGTTCTCCCCAAGTCCGCATGAGTTTTCTCCAGGGATGTGGGTCATTTGGGTGTTAATTGGGCAGCCCGGGCTCATGGGCCGGAATGACCTGTCACCGTGTTGTAGGTCTCAATAAATTTAAATGGCACGTGGCTCCCTAGAAAAAACAGTTGAGAATTGATTAGCACTGGCTCTCTGCTGCGACACCATCTGTCTCAGAAACATTGCGTGTCACTGGTTGAAATTCACATCTGAGAGGTCATCGCCTGCCATAAAACCGATGATCAGGCTACCTTGGGTTCGCCAAAATGGCAGATTTTCTGAACTACTGGATACTACTCCTGAAATAATCCACCACACTTTTAATTCACTTTTATTTTTACTGAATGACATAATAAAGACTCCAGTTGAAAAGTTGTGGAAAAAAGAGGTCCAGAGAATTTAAAGAGAATTCAGGAAACCGGACTCTGGTTCATCGGTGTGCCTGAAGGTTACTCAAGCCTGATGGGGTAGATGCCAAAACATTGTGATTTCCAAGCAATCAGACTTGGCTGGATTGCTGGGGTTCTAATGCATCTGGGAAAGAGCAAGCAACGAGGTGGCCTCTTTGTTTTTCATGTTTGTTACCGCACAGCCAATACTGAGACAAGTGAAAGTGGAGAACGTAGGCAGACTTGTACCAGACGCAGTTTGCAGAGTCGGTGTCAGGAACAAATCTAATTGGGGGGAGGGGCATTAGGGAAACCACGGTGAGGATGCGGTGCACAAATGCAATCTATAATGCAAATGCTTATAATGAGTTTGCCATCAACAACACACCAACCCAGTTCCAATTTAAAAACATGCTGCAAAGTCCCTCTCTCTACACACACACACACACACACACACACACACACACACACACACACACACACACACACACACACACACACACACACACACACACACACACACACACACACACACAATTGCACTGTGTGCGTCATTAGAACATCATTTGAAATAGACTATCTACTCCACTCTTACCGAATAAATGCAGACAGACCCAAAAATCATGCTACATTTTGCGTAATAATCATGGAAGCCAAGGCTGGCTTCATAAAGTGAATTAAATGCATGGCTTAGCATTGGAAGAGTTGCAAGCAGCGAGTGTTGGTGCTGGATCTCCTAGGCATGGTTTTCTTCCACTCAGCTGTGCGTTTTCGGGTTAGGTCCCTCTCAAACGTTAGCGGAACCCACTGGGCCTTTCTTTTGTGGAGCATGGCACGTCTGTGTTCCGAAAATAGGTTTCTCAGAGGGGAGAATGAATTCTCGCACATTACTGTGTGTGGAGGCGCCAAATGCTAAGGCATGTTTGAAAGCAGTCAGTGCACTGGGATGTGCTGTATAGTCCAATCTCCCTCAATTGGCTGTGATTGTTTTTGTGAGCTGAAAAACTATTTAACAACCTTTGTCCTCCATCTCAATTATAGGCGATCGGGGCAGATCCATAATATTCTTCACAGACTTTACATCAAGAAATGTATCACTTTCTGAATTCAGTGCAACAAATGCTCCAGCCAACTGTGAGTGGTGCTCACTGAATCTGTGATCTGTCTCTCCAAGCACTGAATCAATAATGTTTAGTACAGTCTCCAGAGTTCTGTTTCTTCGTCTTCATCCCTGTGTCCTGTAGTCCCCATATTCGTGTTCACTTTGCATCTCCATTTGGGGATCGTGTGTCTCAGAGCTGTGCTGGCAGCTGTGGCCACGTCCCACACCTTATTAAACTCCTCATCACAATGGAGTCAAGCTGTTGCCACGATATTTAAACCAAGTCAGTGTCCTCTCTCTGTGGAAGCTTGTTTGGTGGGTCCAACAGGGGCGAGAACTGTGTGCACTACCTTGGCAATGAATGAGAAACTGGCCTCCATTCTTATCACTGCGGCAAACGCCAGCACAGAGTGAATCTCAGTCAAAAGAGATGTTATGTCATCTGATAAATATAAATTAATTGATAAAATGCAAAATTTGGCACAAAAGGCTTGGCCTGCGGGTGGGTGGTGGGGTCTCTATAACACATTTGGGGGAGGGGGGAATGGGCCGCGAATCCTCCCCCATGATGACAACCCTGGGAGGGTTTATGGGTGAAAGTGGGAGTACAGATGGAAGGTTAGATATGATCACACCATGTACTTCAAGGTGGATGTGACAGTCTACTACTGTGATGGGATTCAACCCATGTCTCTGGTGCAAAGGATTAACCACAGCTCTTTGCAGATGATGCCGCTTTAGTTGCCCATTCAGAGCCAGCTCTTCAGCGCTTGACGTCCTGCTTTGCGGAAACTGCCAAAATGTTTGGCCTGGAAGTCAGCCTGAAGAAAACTGAGGTCCTCCATCAGCCAGCTCCCCACCATGACTACCAGCCCCCCCACATCTCCATCGGGCACACAAAACTCAAAACGGTCAACCAGTTTACCTATCTCGGCTGCACCATTTCATCAGATGCAAGGATCGACAATGAGATAGACAACAGACTCGCCAAGGCAAATAGCGCCTTTGGAAGACTACACAAAAGAGTCTGGAAAAACAACCAACTGAAAAACCTCACAAAGATAAGCGTATACAGAGCCGTTGTCATACCCACACTCCTGTTCGGCTCCGAATCATGGGTCCTCTACCGGCACCACCTACGGCTCCTAGAACGCTTCCACCAGCGTTGTCTCCGCTCCATCCTCAACATCCATTGGAGCGCTCACACCCCTAACGTCGAGGTACTCGAGATGGCAGAGGTCGACAGCATCGAGTCCACGCTGCTGAAGATCCAGCTGCGCTGGATGGGTCACGTCTCCAGAATGGAGGACCATCGCCTTCCCAAGATCGTATTATATGGCGAGCTCTCCACTGGCCACCGTGACAGAGGTGCACCAAAGAAAAGGTACAAGGACTGCCTAAAGAAATCTCTTGGTGCCTGCCACATTGACCACCGCCAGTGGGCTGATAACGCCTCAAACCGTGCATCTTGGCGCCTCACAGTTTGGCGGGCAGCAGCCTCCTTTGAAGAAGACCGCAGAGCCCACCTCACTGACAAAAGGCAAAGGAGGAAAAACCCAACACCCAACCCCAACCAACCAATTTTCCCTTGCAACCGCTGCAATCGTGTCTGCCTGTCCCGCATCGGACTGGTCAGCCACAAACGAGCCTGCAGCTGACGTGGACTTTTTACCCCCTCCATAAATCTTCGTCCGCGAAGCCAAGCCAAAGAGACTATAGCCTGAACTGCTATTCGAGTACAGTGTTCTCATGCAAGAGATAGGACAGTGTGTGTGTGTGTGTGTGTGTGTGTGTGTGTGTGTGTGTGTGTGTGTGTGTGTGTGTGTGAGTGTGTGTGTGTGTGTGTGTGTGTGTGTGTGAGTGTGTGTGTGTGTGTGTGTGTGTGTGTGTGTGTGTGTGTGTGTGTGTGTGTGTGTTCATTCAATCACACAATGATTCAAGATTCCATATATTTTCATGCAATGAAGACAGTGCAATATTACACAAACAATATTTTCATCTGCCATCCGGCAGACAGGTTCACCATCAGCAGAAATTGCCTGAGGTGCCTCTTACAGTCAGAGAAAGAGAAGCAAAAGAGAGTCTCGTCAGATTCACCTCCAGCGCTCCCTCAGACCCTGCAGCCACCCAGAGTCCATCAGTAGCCCGAACCTCCAGATCTGAACCTCCGACGTGATCAGGAACCCTTCAGCACTCTCAGTGTCCTCTTGGATCCTGGTTCCTACACCTGGTACTCCTTCAGCCAGTCTCGAGCCAGTCTCCAGCAGCCCACAACCTGCATGGGTTCTTGGCCTCAATTCACCAACAGCCCAATGCCTGTATGTTCCTTAGCCTCAGACCCCCCCCCCCCATTGGTCTGCCGCCATGGTCTCGTGGGCCAGTGACCTCTGCTTCTCCCTCTCATAAGTCACTGAGTGTCCGTGGATTTGCCTCTAGCCTCTGCAGCTGCACAAGTCTCCAGTTCTGTTCAAACCATTGGCCACTGGATCCCTGATCCAAACCTCTGGCACAATGAGGAAGCCTTCAGCCCCCAGGGCTCATCCTCTCGAATCCAGGTTCCGATACCTGGTTCTCATGTGCCAATCTCCAGCAGCCTGCACCCTGTGTGGGTTCCTCACCCTTCAGCCGCAGAACCCCTGACTGATCTGCCACTGTGGCCATCGTCCTTGGATCATCTCTTCTGCGTTTCCTTCTCAATGGTGGTGGGGGGTGTCACATTTGTGGCCCGAAATGTGAAGTTAATAACACTAATAATGCAAGTTTTACCAATTAAACATCTCCGTGTCTTTATTCTCCAGCTTTCATTGTTCCTCCATTTCGCGCTCTCATACCATGTGACTTCCGGTCAGGTGAATACATCTCATGCATATTCATTATCATGACATCCCTCCTTTTACCAGAAATAAACTTTACACCTTAATGTTGAAATGTAAACACCGTCACCTCAACAATATCCCTCGGAACCAACAAACAATGTCTAACAAACAAACAAGTTCAAACTCCTTCTACACACAATGTAACATGAACATGTCGTAACTAACTGTAATACAATAACTCAACTAAACAAAATGTATTTCATACAGCACTTATACATGCACTTTATGATATATGATCAAATCACTGTCCCAATGTTCTTTTATCATTCCAACCATCACAAACTTTTCCTTTTGTGACAATGCGGGCACAATTAGAAATACGGCACAAAGTCTTCGTATCGTTTAGGCGCTTTCCTGTCTCGTTTCGGCCTTCCTGCGATACTATCATCGCTACTCGGTTGTTCACTCGCAGCGTCGGAAACACTGCTCGCCACGGCCTCGGGTGCTTCTGGCCCTCTAGTCACTTCATCAGGAATGCTGGTAACCGCCTCGGGAACATCATCTGGTCTCTCAGGTTGACCATCTCGTATTGGACTTTCAACCACTTCGCTCGATGTCTCTCTGGACTGGTACCTTTTTACACCTGACACATTTCTTTTATACAGGACTCCAGCCGGAGACTTGACTGTTACCATACTACCACTTCTGGATATGACAGTGTAGGGTTGATGGTAATAAGGTGTGTCTAGCTTACCACCATTCTCATGCCTCACCAGAACATTAACTCCAGGCATGATGTCTGAGTACCTGGTTCCACGTCTCGAATCTGTGTACAGCTTTGCTGCTCCTTTCTTTTCAGCATCGTGGTCCCTCATCTCCTGGTCGTCCCAGATTTCCTTTATTTCGGGCATTTTTGTGCGGATTTTTCTCCCAAAAAATGCTTCTGCAGGACTTTTTCCTGTGGTTGCATGGGGCGTTGCCCGATAGACAGCCACATAAGATAGCAATGCTTCTCGCCAATTTTGTCCTTCTGCGTGAGCAATCTGTAATCGTTTTTCGATGGACTGATTTTGTCTCTCTACTTCCCCGTTGGCTTGCGGCCATTTCAGAGTTACTTTATGATGGTGGATACCTGTGGTCCTCATGTATTCAGCAAATGTCTCTGAAATGAATTGTGGACCATTGTCAGAGTATAGCGTAACAGGCAATCCATATCTTGCGAAGATCTCTGCTAATGCTTGTATTGTTTTTTCAGTGGTCATGGACCTCATCACAGCGTACTCATAGTATCTGCTGTAGTAATCTATCACTACCATGATTGATTCACCAGTCGGTAAAGGTCCAAGAAAATCAACGGCTACGTCGATCCACGGTCCTGTCAGGAGTTGCGTACTCCGGATCGGCTTTGGAGGATTACTCCTACTTGTGATTTGACATCCATGGCAAGTTTTGACGAATTTCTCTGCGTCTTTATCACAACCTGGCCACCATACTTTACTCCTGAGGTTTTGCTTGGTACCAACAATACCTAGGTGTCCTTCATGAGCTAAGGATACGATCTTCGGTCTCAACCTCTGCGGTATCACCAATCTACAACCTCTCAATACACACTGTCCGATGCAACAAAATTCGTCTCTAATGGGAATGTAAGCCTTGTGAGTACACTTGTCCCATTGTCCTCTTTGGATACATTCTCTCACTTCCATGAGTTCTGCGTCATGTTCGGACTCTCCCTCGACTTCCTTCGTGGTCACAGCTTTCGGTGTCGACTGAATAGCTACGAAGCGTACAAAGGTCTCTGCTTCTGTCCCCAATTCTGACTTGGATTGTGGGCATCCATCCTTCACCAATCTGGACAGCGGATCAGTAATGTTTGTTTTCCAGGCAATGTGAACTACTTTATATTTGTAGGGTTGGAGTCGGAGTACCCATCGCTCTATTCTGGCACACGGTTTGGATCTAGCGGCATAGATCACCTCTAATGGCTTATGATCTGTGATGAGTTCAAATTCAATGCCATACAAATATGCATGGAATCTCTCACAGGCCCATACAAGTCCGAGTGCTTCTTTCTCTGTCTGAGAATATCTTCTTTCCACATCTGACAACGATCTGCTGGCGTAGGCAATGATTCTTGGTCCTACATCATGTATCTGGACCAACACGGCTCCTAAACCAACGGGACTAGCATCCGCTATGACTTTGGTTGGTGCAGCCGTATCATAATATCCAAGAGTATCAGCATCTGTCAGACTTTGCTTCAGCGTTGTGAATGCTTTCTTCTGCTCCGATCCAAAATGAAATGGTACACCTTTCCTGGTTAGTTTCCTTAGTGGTTCTGCCACTGTAGCAAAATTAGGGATGAACTTTGCGCAATAATTGACCAATCCCAGGAAACTCCTCACCTCCGTTGCGTTCTGGGGTGCACGTGCATCTGCAATAGCCTTCACCTTAGCCTCTGCTGGGTTTAGTCCTTCCCGTGTAAGTCTGTGTCCCATGAAGTCCATTTCTGACACACCGAACTGGCACTTGTTTCCATTCACAGTAAGGCCTGCCTCCTGTAGTCTAGATAGTACACGCCTCAACCGTCTGTCATGCTCTTCCTTTGTAGGTGCATGGACTATGATGTCGTCAGAAATGTTGGCAACTCCAGGAATGCCTTGAATCACTCGATGGATTTCATACTGGTAGATCTCAGAAGCTGCATTAATGCCGAACGATAGTCTCTTGTATCGGTAAAATCCACAGTGAGTCATAAATGTTGTTAAGTCTCGGGATTCTGGGTCCAGCTCTAATTGATGACAGCCCCATTTTAAATCAATTTTTGAGAATATCTTACTGGTAGTTAACTCTTGAAGTATTTCCTCCACTGTTGGTATAGCATGTCGTTCTCGAATTATAGCTTCATTGGCCATCCTCATATCAACACACAGTCTTATGTCACCATTTGGTTTGGGCACAATCACTACTGGGCTGACCCATTGTGTCGAATGTTCCACAGGTTCAATAATGTCTTGCTCGATCAACTCTTTAATTTTGACTTCGACTTTCCCACGAAGTCCAAACGGAGTTCTGCGCACTGGTTGCGCCTTGGGTTTGACCGTTTTGTTCACTGCTAGCTTTAGTTGTCGACCTTTCAGCTTTCCTACTCCCTGGAAAACTATGGGGAATTCTTGCTTCATATGACTGAACTGAATTGACACGAGCTCCAATATGAAGTATTGCCAGGTCTCAGCAATGGTTCTCCCCTCTCGTCTATGACAACAAACTCTGCTTCGGTGTACTTATCACCAGCTTCAACAGTTGCAGTAAAACATCCAATGGTCTGCAATGGCTTGGTTGCTGTGTATGGATACAGTTTCTTGGAGCACTTCTTTGAGGTACAGATGATCTTTTTCCTTTTCAATTTCTCCCATAAATGTCGATCAATTACATTACTGTCACTGCCTGAGTCTACAATGACCTGAACTGTCACACCACCAATGATCACTGGGACCTTCTCATGATGTACATCATTCAATGTAAATTGATAATATCTCTGTCCATCCTGGTTATCACCATCATCGTCACTTTCTGGGTCACTGTCTATATGGCGAATAGTGTCTTTCTTTCCAGGATACTTTCCTTTTCCCCAAGCTTTGCCTTTGGAAGCTGTACTCTTCCCCTTCTGGTCTGCATTGGACTTACTTTTGCACTTCTTTGCAAAGTGGTCCTTACCTCCGCACTTTCTGCAAACTTTGCCTTTTGCTGGGCAGCATGGGTCTTTTCCAAAATGACCTCTGTTTCCACATCGATAACACTCCACGTCATGTGTCGACGTATATCTTGGCTGGTTATGGCGATGCGAGAGCCTCTTAACTTGCTGGCTTGAGTTGTCCTTCAGGGTCATGGTATGAAATTGCCCCTCAACAGCCTCTAATGCAGCAGCAATGGCTAAAGCATCGGTGAGCTTTAACTCACTCCCTTTTTCCAGCAGACGTCTCCTGAGCTTGTCTGATCTGCAGTGCTGCACGACTTGATCCAATAATTGGTTGTCCAAATCAGCTGCCACGTAATTGCATCCAACAGCCAGCTGGCACAATCTCGTCACGTACTGAGCAATTGTTTGTCCATCTTCTTGTTTCATTCTCCGAAACAAATGGCGTTGAAATGTAGCATTCGGTGTCACTACATAGTGTGCATTCAATGCATCGACCACTTTCTGGTATTCATCCTTCCTTCCTGTATTCAAAAGTGTCTTAAAAGTTTCCCGAACTGCAGGTCCTGCGGTGAAAAGAAATAACACCCTCCTCTGCGCTTTTGTTCCACCGTACCGCTATCGAGAAATAGGCCACGACTGTCGGCGTAGGCTTCAAATTCTTCCAGCCATGCCTTCCACTTCACACTTACAGTGCTTGCATCACCCGTTGGGTCAAAATGAGGAACACCTCGAAGTGTTAGAAAGTCAGCTTCTGCGCCTGCCATGAGGAAACTTTTTTCAGCCCAAAGCCACTGAATAAAAGATCAAAATTCTTATCACATTGAAGTTCTAAAATGTTGTTGTTTTAATCCTCGTCGCCAATGTCACATTTGTGGCCCGAAATGTGAAGTTAATAACACTAATAACGCAAGTTTTACCAGTTAAACATCTCCATGTCTTTATTCTCCAGCTTTCATTGTTCCTCCATTTCGCGCTCTTCTCTCTCTCTCATACCATGTGACTTCCAGTCAGGTGAATACATCTCATGCATATTCATTATCATGACAGGGGGGGGGGTCTCCCTGTTTCTGGTGCCATACAAGCATAGAACAATTACAGCAGCAACTGTTAGCTCAGAAAATAGATATAATGGAAAATTATAACAGAAGAAATAACATAAAGATAGTGGGCCTTAAGGAAGATGAAGAAGGCAAGAATATGAGGGAGTTTATAAAAGATTGGATCCCTAAGACCCTAGGATGTCCAGAACTACAGCAAGAAATGGAAATAGAAAGGGCACATAGAGCATTGGCCTCTAAACCACAACCACAACAAAAACCAAGATCTATTGTAGTAAAATTCCTAAGATATACTACAAGAGAAAAGGTACTGGAGACAATGGAAAAAGTAAGAGAGGGCAACAAACCACTGGAGTATAAAGGGCAAAAAATCTTCATTTATCCAGATATAAGTTTTGAACTCCTAAAGAAGAGAAAAGAGTTCAATACAGCAAAGGCGATTTTATGGAAGAAAGGGTATAAATTTATACTAAAGCATCCAGCGGTATTGAAAATATTTATTCCAGGACAACAAAACAGACTATTCTCGGATCCAGAAGAAGCACGAAAATTTGCAGAACAATTACAAAATAGACTGAGGGATGAAGACGTGTAATGAGAGTAAAAATGATCACGATTGATATGTATGTGGGTAAAGAGGTATAAGAGTGTATAGGTATAATGTGCATACGTGAATGTATCTGTATTTAGAGGAAAATATAGATAGTATAGACAAGAATTAATAAGGGAAGGTAATGGAATAGAGAGAATAAGGAGGGAATTAAAAGAGTGACCTTTGTTACATATGAAAAGTGAAATCTTTTCTGGGGGGGCTGGGTGGGGGGGAGTTGTGGTCACTGCAAAATCAGTTGACGCTTGTGAGTGAATTCGCAAACCCAAATGGAGAGGGGAGATGTGGTTGTCCGACAAGGGATAAAGGACAACTCAGGAGGGGAAGGGGAGATTGGGGCTAAAGAAGTTATAAATAGGAGAATAAGGAAAATGTTTGATGTTTTAGGAATGTTGTCTTATAAAGGGTTTAAAATAAGAAAACAGAAATGGAAAAGGAGGAAAGGTAATGATGGAAAAACGGAAAGGGAAGATAAACAAAGTATAAAATGGCTACGTTGAACTATATGACTTTAAATATTAATGGAGTACATAACCAAATTAAAAGGAAGAAACTGCTAAATTTACTGAAAAAAGAAAAAATTGATATAGCATTTGTCCAAGAAACACACTTAACTGAATTGGAGCACAAGAAATTAAAGAGAGATTGGGTAGGACATGTAACAGCAGCATCGTATAATTCAAAAGCAAGAGGAGTGGCTATATTAATTAGTAAAAATGTGCCATTTAAAATAGAAGAGGAAATAATAGATCCAGCAGGGAGATATGGAATGATAAAATGTCAGATATATTCGGAGTTTTGGAATCTACTCAATGTATATTCACCTAACGAAGAAGATCAAAAGTTTATGCAAGATATCTTTTTGAAGGTAGCTAATACGCAAGGGAACATACTAATAGGAGGGGATTTCAACCTGAATTTGGATTCAAATATGGATAAAACTGGGAAAAAAATTAACAGAAAGAACAAAGTAACCAAATTTATAATTAAATCAATGCAAGAAATGCAACTTTTGGATATATGGAGGAAACAAAACCCAAAAGAAAAGGAATATTCATATTACTCGGCTAGACATAAAACATACTCAAGAATAGACCTATTTTTGTTATCAGCTAGTATGCAAGATAGAGTAAGAAAAACAGAATATAAAGCTAGAATACTATCGGACGATTCACCC
The DNA here is from genome assembly GCF_036971445.1 of Narcine bancroftii. NCBI lineage: Eukaryota > Metazoa > Chordata > Chondrichthyes > Torpediniformes > Narcinidae > Narcine > Narcine bancroftii. The sequence continues at coordinate 259,767,520 of NC_091471.1, read as the reverse complement.
TTAATATTGACAGTAAAGCTAGAGGACATCCCTCCAAGAATGTATAGATGGAGATTAAACCCCATGCTACTTAAAAGGCAGGATTTTAGAGAATTTATTGAAAAACAATTAAAAATGTATTTTGAAATAAATACGGAATCAGTGGAAGATAAGTTTATTCTATGGGATGCAATGAAAGCATTCATTAGAGGGCAAATAATAAGTTATGTAACCAAGATGAAGAAGGACTATAATCAGGAAACAGAGCAGTTGGAAAGGGAAATAGTAAATATAGAAAAAAAATTAGCAATGAAGGAAGATACAACTAAAAGAAGAGAATTGGCGGATAAAAAAATAAAATATGAAACATTACAAACATATAAGGTAGAGAAGAATATAATGAAGACAAAACAGAAATATTATGAACTGGGTGAAAAAACGCACAAAATCCTAGCATGGCAGCTTAAGACAGAACAAGCTAAGAAAATGGTATTGGCATCAAGGAAAAAAGACAAACAAATTACATATAATCCAAAAGAAATAAAGGAAAACTTTAGAGAATTCTATGAACAATTATACTGAACTGAAAACGAAGGGAAAGAAGGGAAAATAGATGAATTTTTGACTAAAATTGAACTACCAAAACTACAAATAGAGGAAAAAAATAAATTAACAGAACCATTTGGAACAGTAGAAATACAAGAGATAATAAAAAAATTACCAAATAATAAGACACCAGGAGAGGATGGATTTCCAATAGAATTCTACAAAACATTTAAAGACTTATTAATTCCGCCCCTCCTGGATGTAATCAACCAGATTGATGAGACACAAAGCTTACCAGATTCATGTAAAACAGCAATAATTACAGTAATACTAAAACAAGGGAAAGATACACTCTCACCAGCGTCATATAGACCAATATCTTTACTAAACACAGATTATAAGATAATAGCTAAACTATTAGCAAAGAAATTAGCAGAGCAGGTACCGAAAATGGTAAATTTAGACCAAACTGGATTTATCAAAAAAAGACGCACAACAGACAATATTTGTAAATTTATTAACTTAATTCATGCAGTAGAAGGAAATAAAGCACCTGCAGTAGCAGTTGCTTTAGACGCAGAGAAGGCCTTCGACAGAGTAGAATGGAATTATTTGTTCAAAGTATTGCAAAAATTCAGTTTACCGGAGAAGTATATTAATTGGATTCTTTCTTTGGCTTGGCTTCGCGGACGAAGATTTATGGAGGGGGTAAAAAGTCCATGTCAGCTGCAGGCTCTTTTGTGGCTGACAAGTCCGATGCGGGACAGGCAGACACGATTGCAGCGGTTGCAGGGGAAAATTGGTGGGTTGGGGTTGGGTGTTGGGTTTTTCCTCCTTTGCCTTTTGTCAGTGAGGTAGGCTCTGCGGTCTTCTTCAAAGGAGGTTGCTGCCCGCCAAACTGTGAGGCGCCAAGATGCACGGTTTGAGGCGATATCAGCCCACTGGCGGTGGTCAATGTGGCAGGCACCAAGAGATTTCTTTAGGCAGTCCTTGTACCTTTTCTTTGGTGCACCTCTGTCACGGTGGCCAGTGGAGAGCTCGCCATATAACACGATCTTGGGAAGGCGATGGTCCTCCATTCTGGAGACGTGACCCATCCAGCGCAGCTGGATCTTCAGGAGCGTGGACTCGATGATGTCGACCTCTGCCATCTCGAGTACTTCGACGTTAGGGATGTAAGCGCTCCAATGGATGTTGAGGATGGAGCGGAGACAACGCTGGTGGAAGCGTTCTAGGAGCCGTAGGTGGTGCCGGTAGAGGACCCATGATTCGGAGCCGAACAGGAGTGTGGGTATGACAACGGCTCTGTATACGCTTATCTTTGTGAGGTTTTTCAGTTGGTTGTTTTTCCAGACTCTTTTGTGTAGTCTTCCAAAGGCGCTATTTGCCTTGGCGAGTCTGTTGTCTATCTCATTGTCGATCCTTGCATCTGATGAAATGGTGCAGCCGAGATAGGTAAACTGGTTGACCGTTTTGAGTTTTGTGTGCCCGATGGAGATGTGGGGGGGCTGGTAATCATGGTGGGGAGCTGGCTGATGGAGGACCTCAGTTTTCTTCAGGCTGACTTCCAGGCCAAACATTTTGGCAGTTTCCGCAAAGCAGGACGTCAAGCGCTGAAGAGCTGGCTCTGAATGGGCAACTAAAGCGGCATCGTCTGCAAAGAGTAGTTCACGGACAAGTTTCTCTTGTGTCTTGGTGTGAGCTTGCAGGCGCCTCAGATTGAAGAGACTGCCATCCGTGCGGTACCGGATGTAAACAGCGTCTTCATTGTTGGGGTCTTTCATGGCTTGGTTCAGCATCATGCTGAAGAAGATTGAAAAGAGGGTTGGTGCCAGAACACAGCCTTGCTTCACGCCATTGTTAATGGAGAAGGGTTCAGAGAGCTCATTGCTGTATCTGACCCGACCTTGTTGGTTTTCGTGCAGTTGGATAATCATGTTGAGGAACTTTGGGGGACATCCGATGCGCTCTAGTATTTGCCAAAGCCCTTTCCTGCTCACGGTGTCGAAGGCTTTGGTGAGGTCAACAAAGGTGATGTAGAGTCCTTTGTTTTGTTCTCTGCATTTTTCTTGGAGCTGTCTGAGGGCAAAGACCATGTCAGTAGTTCCTCTGTTTGCGCGAAAGCCGCACTGTGATTCTGGGAGAATATTCTCGGCGACACTAGGTATTATTCTATTTAGTAGAATCCTAGCGAAGATTTTGCCTGCAATGGAGAGCAACGTGATTCCCCTGTAGTTTGAGCAGTCTGATTTCTCGCCTTTGTTTTTGTACAGGGTGATGATGGTGGCATCACGAAGATCCTGAGGCAGTTTACCTTGGTCCCAACAAAGCTTGAAAAACTCATGCAGTTTGGCATGCAGAGTTTTGCCGCCAGCCTTCCAGACTTCTGGGGGGATTCCATCCATACCTGCTGCTTTGCCACTTTTCAGTTGTTCGATTGCCTTATATGTCTCATCCAGGGTGGGAACCTCATCCAGCTCTAGCCTTAGGGGCTGTTGAGGGAGCTGGAGCAGGGCGGAATCTTGGACTGAGCGGTTGGCACTGAAAAGAGATTGGAAGTGTTCTGACCATCGGTTGAGGATGGAGATCTTGTCGCTGAGGAGGACTTTGCCGTCTGAGCTGCGCAGCGGGCTTTGGACTTGGGGTGAGGGGCCGTACACAGCCTTTAGAGCCTCGTAGAAACCCCTGAAGTCGCCAATGTCCGCGCTGAGCTGGGTTCGTTTGGCGAGGCTAGTCCACCACTCATTTTGGATCTCCCGGAGTTTGCGCTGAAGATGGCTGCATGCGCGACGGAAGGCTTGTTTCTTCTCTGGACAGGACGGCTTTGTAAGGTGAGCCTGGTGGGCAGCTCGCTTCTTTGCCAGCAGCTCCTGGATTTCCTGGCTGTTTTCGTCAAACCAGTCCTTGTTTTTCCTGGAGGAGAAGCATTATATAAGGGACCGTTAGCGAAAGTGACAGTAAATGGACATGTATCAAAGCAATTTAACTTAAGCAGGTCAACACGGCAGGGATGCCCACTATCACCTTTATTGTTTGCGTTGGCTATAGAACCACTAGCAGAATTGATAAGAATAGATAATAATATAAAAGGAATAAAAATAAAAGACAAGGAATATAAAATCAGTCTATTTGTGGATGATGTTATAGTGTACTTAACAGAACCAGAACTATCAATAAAAGAATTATATAAGAAATTGAAGGAATATGGAGAAGTGTCGGGTTACAAGATAAACGTAAATAAAAGTGAAGCAATGCCTATGAATAATGCGGATTTCTCAAAATTTAAGAAGGAATCTCCATTTAGATGGCAAATGCAGGCAATAAGATACCTAGGTGTACAAATAAACAAAAATCTCGGCTAATTATATAAACTCAATTATTATCCACTAATGAAAAAATTACAGGACGATTTAGAGCATTGGAAAGATTTACCACTAACACTAATAGGAAGGATAAACTGTATTAAAATGAACATTTTTCCAAGGATATTATACTTATTTCAGGCATTGCCAATACAACTGACAGAAAAATTCTTCAAAGAGTTAAAGAAAATAATAAGGAAATTTTTATGGAGAGGGGGGAAACCGAGGATAGCACTAGATAAATTAACAGAATGGTATAAACAAGGAGGCTTACAATTGCCAAACTTTAAAAATTATTATAGAGCCGCACAATTAAGATACCTATCAGATTTTTATCAAACAAGGGAAAAACCAGACTGGACGAGATTAGAATTAGATAAAATAGGGGAAAAGATACCTGAACACATATTATATAAATGGGATGAAAAATTGGTACAACATAGAACTTCTCCAGTATTACATCATCTACTCAATTTTTGGAAGAAGATTCATGTAGAAAGAAATAAAACAAATTATCAATTACCAAAACTAATATTGATGCAAAATAAGTTACTCCCTTTTACAATAGATAACCTTTCCTTTAGAGAATGGGAAAAAAAAGGGATTAAAAGAATAGAAAATTGTTTTTCAGGAAGTAGATTCTTATCCTTTGAACAAATGAGAGATAAGTACAATATAACTGGAGATACAGCGCTGGCATATTACCAATTGAGATCCTACTTGAAGGATAAATTAGGAAGCAATTTGACTTTGCCAGAGGGAAGTAACCTTGAATATGTGATTACAGATACAATGTTAATCAAAAGATTTGTAACAAATATGTATATTAAACTGCAAGAAAAGGAGAATGAGGAAACAAATGGTAAAACTAAACAAAAATGGGAACAAGATTTAAATATAAAGATAAAAAAGGAAACATGGGAGAAATTATGTTCTGGAATGATGAGAAATACAATAAATACGAGGCTACGTATGATACAATATAACTGGTTACACAGACTATACATTACACCTCAAAAGTTAAATAAATGGGACCCAACAGTATCTGATAGATGTTTTCGATGTAAAAAAGAAATGGGAACAACAATTCATGCAATCTGGACATGTGAGAAAGGAGAAAAATTTTGGGAAGATCTCAATCAGATATTAAATAAAATAACAGAAAACAATATACCAAAGAATCCAGAGATCTTTCTCCTAAGTAACATAAAAAACAAAAAATTTGGAATTGATTTGGAGGATGCACAAAAAAGATTTGTTAAGATAGCTCTAGCCGTATCAAAAAAATGTATTATGTCAACCTGGAAATTGGAAGATAATCTGAAAATACAACAATGGTATATAGAAATGAATAAATGTATTCCATTAGAAAAAATTACATATAGTTTAAGAAATAATATTGAAATATTCGAACAAATATGGGAGCCTTACATGAAACACAATAGCGAAAACCTACCGGGGACAAACATTACCTAAGTTGATGGAAGGAGAAGGAAAGAAAAGAATGGACTCAGTAGAATTTCTGGTGTATTTTTGTTGAATGACAACATTATCTGACTGGTTTAATGTATCCTAGATTGTATACCTAAAATGGATGAGAGGGGGGGGTGGGGGTGGGGGGGTGGGTTGGGAGGAGGGGGGGGGGAGAAAATATCACTGTATATGTGTGAAAAGGAAAAAGTGTGTATCATGGCTAATGTGATTTATGATGTGAAAAATAAAAAATAAAAAAAAAGAACAATTACAGCAGCAGAAACAGGCCACTTCAGCACCTCTTGCCTTGTCCCACTGACCTGCACTCAGACTATAGCCCTCCATGCTTCTCCCATTCAAACACCTGTCCAAATTTCCCTTAAATATTAAAATCAAGCCTGTATCTACCACTTCAACTGGAAGCTCATTCCACACTCTCACCACTCTCTGATTGAAGAAGTTCCCCCTCATGTTCTCCTTAAATTTTTACCCTTTCACCCTTAACCCATGTCCTCTTATTTGAATCTCACCCATCCTCAATGGAAGAAGCCTATCTATATTTACACTGTTTACCCCCTCATTATTTTAAATACCTCTATCAAATCTCCCCTCATTCTTCTACACTCCAGGGAATAAAGTCCTAACCTGTTTAACCTTTCCCTGTACCTCAGTTCCTGAAGTCCTGGCAAAATCCTAATAAATCTTCTCTGCATTCTCTCTATCTTATTAATATCTTTCCTGTAATTAGGTGACCAAAATTGCACACAATATTCCAAATATGGCCTCACCAATGTCTTATACAACTTTACATAACATCCTAAACTCCTGTACTCAATACTTTGATTGATGAAGGCCAAGATGCCAAAAATGTTTCTTTACAACCCTATCCACCTGTGATGCCACTTTCAGGGAATTATATATCTGTATTCCCAGATCCCTCAGTGCCCTACCATTTACTGTGTATGTCCTTTCTTGGTCTGTCCTTCCAAAATACAATACCTCTGTACTCTCAAAAATTTCACCTTTGAAGGTCCTCCACTTACCTTGCACATTCTTGCCTGAAAAAACATCCCAACCCATGCATTCTAGATCTTTTCCCATTTTCTCAAATTCAGACCTTCTCCAATTTAGAATCTCAACCCAAGGCCCACACCTATTCTTCTCCATAATTAACTTGAAACTAATGGCATTATGATCACTGGATCCACAATGTTCTCCTGTACATACCTCCATCACCTGTCTTGTTCCCTAAAAGGAGATCCAGAATTGCACCCTCTCTAGATGGTACCTCTATATATTGGTTTAGAAAACTTTCCTGGACATACTTGACAAACTCCAAGCCACCCAGTGCGGGAGTCCTGCGCCAGTCCACTGCTCCCCAGGAGTCAGCAACCCCTTAAATCCACTGCCGAACACAGCCGCTGCCATCTTAGGCCCAGACCCCGTAGTAGCAGGATTTTAAATAAAACACCATCAGCTCCTTTAATGGGCCATTTAAAGCCTGTATGAAACCATCGGCAGTAGGACCCTGTGGTGAAGTGCAGTGACTCCACTCCCCGCTCTCCCTGGATCCACACCAGCATCGCTGCCGTTTTAGTAATTCTGGCAGCGCCGCAATTTTAAAAATAAATAAATAAACTCCCCTGGAGAAACTGCTCCAATTCCAATGGCTAGACAGCACGTTGAAACACTTCAGTGTTTAAAGGCCCTATGACTATGTGCATATTTTCATTGTGAACTTTGACTGGGTTTCATTGCACTCACTACGTTATGATAGCGTTGTGAGTGTTCAACCATCAATCCCCAAGCACAATACCCACGCCACTTATGTACAGTCAAAATACAGGAAATGATTTGATTTGCAGATGGCATAACCCTATTGCACAATTGAGACCACTCTTGTTCTGCTTTCAGAACCTTATCTATCACGCTCTGATGGGCCTTGAACCAAGATTCAAGATATTGTCGTAGTAATAAAACAATGTCATATTACACAAAATTCCCTTTTGCCTAAGCATCTCTCACAATTCCAGTGACAGATACAGTAACAGATCTGTAATTTCCCATAAGTTGTCCTGTACGCTGCAGTTGGCGAGAAATAATTATTCATTAATTGCATCAGTTGACCTACAGTTCCCCCTTTTTTTGGTGAAAACACAACGTAAATCTGATGTGAAATTCCATCATTTTAGAACTTGGTTCCTCCTGTGATTACATAATATTCCCATTTCCCCCACAGCCAGCTTGGGCAGATTCTAATTTGCACAGACTAGACCCAATAGTCTGGGTGTAGCTTTCCCATCTGCCACAATATGATCTTCCCTCTATTCGGGAACCCATCTTTCATGATAAGTTGGGAGTCCAGAGTTGTGCTATGACTTGCTGCCTTTACTCATTTCTGGAATCAAGTTCAAGGTCAGGTCTATTATCTGACAGTACACATACAAACAGATGAAACAATGTTTCTCTGGAATATGGCGTGCACATATACATACACACAATACCCAGCACCTAATAAACAAATATATACATAAAAATAGAAAATAAAATAAATATAAAGTGTTTTGAATACTTTATTCAGTTTCAGGACACTCAAAGTTACAGGATACCATTCATCAAACTCACAGCCTGCGGGAACAAACTATTTCCCAGCCTGCCCATCCTGATTTTGATGCTCCTGTACTTCTTTCCTGATGGTACAGGATACTATGTGATGATGGTAGGATCCTCAGTAATTCTTTGAGCCTTTGTTTAGCAATGGTCCTGGTGAATGGCATCATTAGAGGTAATGGAGACCCTGGTGATCTTCTTGGGCTGTTTTAGTAATCCTCTGTATTGACTTCCAGTCCAATTCTTTCCAGCCACACAATGATGTAGCTGAATGGGACACTCTCAAGTGTGTCATCTTACTCGAGATTTCAGATTTATTGTCAGAGTTCTTGATGCTACGTGGAGACCATCACTGAACTCCAGACTGTCGGCCACAAGCAGCTCTGGAGGGCCAACTGCAATGGACCCGTCCTGCATCCTGAACCATGGGAATACTGGAAGCCGGATTGTTATGTGCCTCCCTGCCTGTCTGGAATATTGTGGATTGCGGGTGGTCAGGTGTCCTCCCCGTCTGAAACTTATTCAGAAGTCACATCACCTCTCAATCAAGGATGGACTCCGGCCACACCTTATTGTTGGCTAATTTAAAATCGCCCAAGGTCATTATTGGCTAGAAGCACAGATTAGCCCTGTATATAACACCAACACGCAGCACATTCTTTCTCTCTGCCTCATGATCCAAGCTCCATGCCAGGTCGCTACTGTGGACATCACTGGAAGTGTCACGGGTAAGGTGTGCACTACACTGAAGCTGAGCTGTAGTATTCCAGTAGATCAATACTTGCAGGAGAGCCACACTCCCATTGGTTAGGGTGTGTGTAAGAGTCCCTGTTTGTAGTGTGTGAGCAGGTCGAGTTTGTCGGAGTCCAAATGAAGTCTGAGGTGAATGTCTATATTGTCACTTAAGTGAAATAGTAATTGAGTACTATCTCCAGTTTGACTCCCACAGTGTGATTCATCTCTCTGCGAACTCACTCAGTCTGATGCTCTTCCCAACATGACAATTGGCACAGCTAGCAGGTTCAGAGTTTCAGCTGGACCACACGTGGGAGTGGAAGATCATATTAACAATGTGGGAGATCCTATTAACAAGTGTGCGAGTGGGTATTCTGCTGGGTACAATTACCTGCTCACCAAAAGGGGCATCAGGAGGTGACACACAGATAGGAAAGAGACCCTGGGGTTGGATTTTAAAATCCTCAGGTTGACTGATAACCTTCAGAGGGTCAGCCATTTGGCGATGTGGCTGGTAAGCCACATCATGCCAGTTGGATTGGTCGACAGGTTGGATCCCCTCAGAGAGAAGATAGGGCACCATGTGGTCTCTGACCTGGAGTTACTGGTCCCAAGGCGGAGAGGGGGGTGGAGTTGTGGAGTAGCCCTCTGGTTAATGATATCCCTATTTAAGCACCAGTGGGATATCAAGTCTGAGTTAATAATCAGGTTGCACAGAAAGATAGGGAGATAGAATCTCGGCAACATCAATGTTGTGAACTGCAAAAGGCCCAAGGGCAAGTGACCAACATAGAAATGAAAGTCATCGAGGCAACTTCTAAGCTGATTGAAACACAGCAGCTGCAAGCAGCTCGTGTCTGGCTCACAGCCTAACTTGGGAAAAGTCCAAGACATTGTCGGGGGGGGGGGTGGGGGTGGGGAGAGGGCGCAGAGGATCAACATGTGTTTGGATGGATGGTGATATCCATGATCAAACTGAGCCCCATGGCATACTTCCTCTTCCCGAACCTTTACAAGCCCACAAACCAGTGACTGTGCAGTCCCAGACCTGCCACGAGGGCACCCCGCTGACCCTTCAAATTGGGGAGGTAGGCGAAATGGAGGGACCTCAGGAGGGCATGTATGAGGTCGCTGTGAAGTAATGGAGACATGGGTCTACTCCGCCAAGGAGTTAAATGGGCTAGGAGACCAACCCCACCAATGGCTTAGCCAACACCTAGCCATGCCGCTGCTATGGCTGTGGGACAAGGGGACCCCAATATTTGCCTCTCTCATGGGAAGCAAGCACCCTGGGCGGTCTGTCTTACCAACAGATGATTGGCAATGCCTGCCAGAAGGGGTCAATGATGGCTTCACCCTATCTATAGGAATGGGTAGTGACTCCGGTCTGGGCCAGGTTCCCTGCCCTCCTAGAATGGAGCCCACATGGCCTGCCACAGTGGCACATCGTTGGCATTGGGACATGGGGTGTTAGGGAGTAGGCACTGGCCATGGTTATCTCCAGGAATGCCTGTGAGCACTACTCTCCAGGGAGCACGAAGATGACTGGGGTCTAGGCAGGCTATTCTGTTACCGCTGCACATTCCAACCTTAGAGGGGTGGTCTTGCCCTTTTATGGGACTGGAGACTGGGAAAACCATCCAGGAATCCATTATCCTTCTGGATGGTTTTCCCGGTCGCCATGAAGTGGGAAGCACCCACTCAAGTTTGCAGAACTGAGGGGAAGATCAGCAACGTCATCCTGCCGGTGACTCTCAGAGACATGCATACTCTCTGGAGAGAACATTTTGCGGGGGAAAGCCCTGTGGGGGAAGAGCATCCTGTACGCCATCCCTCCAGCTTCCCTACTTGAAGTGGCCCCTGACTAATACATCTTTTGAGTTCTCCCAAACTACCCCCCCCCACCACAGAAGACTACCCTTCAAGCTGTTCCTCTTCTTGATGTGAGGGTCTATGAAACGCTCATCAAAATAGACAGCTGCCATCCCATCACAGATTTCAGCCAACAACCATTATTCAAAGAACTCTCAGCAAGAAAAGCAAGAGCTGTTGCCATGGAAACCTAAACATTGCCCATTCCTTCACATCCTTTGTTATGCAACTTACAAGTACAGCCTTTGTAATAGACTTTTTTTTTGCCCATGAGCTGTGGTATCTACTCTGCATAATGTCTCCCAGGAAATTGTAGCTTCAGCTTTTAATTATAATATTACAGATCACTCAGTAACAGGAAATATCGTCTATTTTTTTTTCCCATTTGGCAATGACAGGGTCCCCACCAGCCCTCCCATTAACAGAAACAAATGCCTCAGGGGATGGGGGGCTTCAGGATCTTTAAAAGCACTAACTGGCTAACTTCCAGTCCTTACAGGGGAACAAACACAGGCACCTTTGACACCTGTTTAAAGAGAATGTGAGCAGGAAGAGACAGGGGTGGTGGGTATTCTGTGCTTAACCCTTGCGTTCCCAACCGGGAGTTGAGAATGATTAGCAGTAATTTATTTGCATCCGATGTGTCATTATTTGTATATTATTCCGGGTTGGTCTGTGTGAGTCTGTGCTCTTTTCTGAATTCCCCTGTGAGTAAATAAAGACCACTGTCACTAACATGTGTCTAGCCTTGATTCTCTTTGAACCCATCGAACCTATTTTGAACATGGGGCACAGTAAATAACTCGAGAGTCTGAATCACTGATTCACAATGGACAGGGACCTCATCCTGTCTTGTGGCCTGGGCTTTTTGAGGAAGGGTCAGAGTGATGGAGGCTTTATACAAGGTCAAAAGAGGGAGAGGCTGCAGGTGCAGTCACAGGGTAATCAGGAATACAAGTCAGATCAGCAGTTCCCCACAGAACAAGTGTGAAAGTTTGCCCGCCCTGTAAGAAAACCCAGTAGAAAATTCAGTAAAACCACTTAAACTTACAGCAGTATGTTCATTCAGGTTCAGTTCACCAGTGGGAGGAAGTACAAGGTAGAGTTCAAAAATTTTTGTTCTGTACCGAGCTCTCACTCAGCTGACACAGGTTTCAGACAGGATTTATATTATAAACTGGGACCAATGTCTGCATGAGGTTCTGAGTTTCTTGGGTCAAGATGCTTAGTAATTGGCACAAATTATTAATTAATTGGCAATTCAATGTTTTTGCTTCCGTCAGCTTTTTATTTAGCTAGGATTTTTGTTTGAGAAATTATGTTCTTGCTTATCTTCCCTGTCACAATAGAATATTGTCTATTCCAGAGATACCTTCCATTGTTTGAGCTGAACAAGTCTTCTGTGTGTTACATTTCTCCAGCTAATCTGGCTAAAGTGACCTGTCTTTCTTTATCAACCAAAATATACTTTCGGTTGATCTCAAAACAGTCAGCCATTTTACTAAAAAGTCTCCATTAATTCTGTTAATGATTTTAATTACTATTTTGTTACAAAATAGCAAATTAACAAAAAACATTCATACTATTTTTGAACATCACTATGGAGTCAGGAAGATGATTAAAAGGCATGTTCTGCATTATCAATCTGTTTAATTTCCACTTAAAGTTCTTGTGGCTTTTGAATAATTCCCCCTCATCTTATCTGCAATATGACTAAGGTTTAGACTAACACGGATGTAATCAGTAAAAAATATGGGGTTATGTAAAAGGATTTCTGCATTTATCATGGGTGACATATTTGTGTAGATTAGGTTAATCAAACTTAAATTTCAGATTTATTTATTTATTGTCAGACATCACATACAACCCTGAGATTCTTCTTCCTGTCGGCCATGCAGAATTTATACATCAGTAATACAAAAAACTGTCCTCCAGAAAATATATGTATACAAAAGAGAGAAATACAAGCAAAGAAAGAATTGAAAACAAACTGTGCCATACAGAAAAAAAAATATTCAATAATAAATAAAGTGCACATTTAGAGTCCTTAAATGAATCTGATTGAGTTTGTCGTTGAGGAGTCTGATGGTGGAGGGGGAGCAGCTATTCCTGAACCTGGTGGTACAGTCTTGTGGCATCTATATCTCTTTCCTGATGATAGCAGTGAGGTGATGTGGATCCACTATGATTGCTCCTGCTCTCTGATGGCAGGGTTCTTTGTAGATTTTCTCGATGCTAGAGAGAGTTTTGCCTGTGATGCAGGGTTGCCCGCTTAGACGTTCCCCCATATCAAGCAGTGATGCAGATGATCAGTACACCTTTCACTACATATCTGTAGAGGTTTGCCAAGGTTTTTGACAGCCTTGGTGCCAGAACGTATGTTAGAGGCGGGCATTAGTGAGTTAGAGGGGGGCAAGGACTGACCTGTTGACAGGGTGGGGTGGGGGGATGATGCTGACAGGGTCCACCCTGTCAACAGGGGATGGGGGGGTTGACGGTATGATCCAACCTGTCGTCGGGGGGTGGGGGGCGGGGGAGCGGAAGATGCTGGCAGGATCTAACCTGTCGTTGAAGCCATCCCTCTGACATGGGACAGGAGGGTGCTGTTTTTATTGTGTGGTGGTAGTACACCACTGGCCTACTGCAGGGGCAACCTCTGTACCTGCAGGAGTGTAAGGGGACAGGACAACACCTGGCCGGCTGTCAATCAGTCAGCCTGAATGGATCAAGCCCCACCTGGTCAGGTGTCAATCACCTTCCGGGATATAAGCCTGCGCCGGCCTCCCGAGGCCTCATCAGAGTTGCTGCAGCCACAAAGACTGTGGAAGTCTTTGTGGATTAAAGCCTATTGTACAGTCTTTACCTTGTGTATGTCTGATTCTTTCTAACAGCACACCACAGGTGTCAAGCATCACTATATGCTACTGGCGCTTGACACACACTTGCGCCAACCTAGACACTACTGACGCAGGAGGGACTGGGGTGGGTCTGATGGCCAGGAATAGCCATGACCATATGGGGAGGCACAGCACCTCGTTTGGGGGGAATACCTACAGATGCCCCCCCACCCCACACCCAGTGCCGATCCTGGTTTTTGATGTCATACCTAACCTTTGCAAACTCCTGACCAAGTAGATGTGCTTTCTTCACAATGCCAGTTGTACATTAGGTCCAAGAAAGGTCCTCCGAGATAGCAACTCTCAGGAATTTAAATTTGCTCACCCTCTCCACCTCTGATCTCCCAAATGATTCATACACCTCTAGCTTTCCCTTCCTGAAGTCCACAATCAGTTTGAAATGGCAATCACAAGAATGAATCCTCCAGCAGGATGCTATGAAGCTAAGTGGAGGAACAGGCTGTTTTAGATCTGGCAATATGCAACAAGTCAGGTTTAATAAATAATTTCAGTGTAAATGATCCTCGAGGAAAAGTGACCACAACAAGACAGAAGTTAGCATTCAGGTTGAATCAGAAACCTGAGTCTAAAGCCGTGTTAAGCTTAAATAAGGAGAATTAGAAAGGAATGAGAGGTGGTTAAAGTGGACTTGCCAAATAGATAAACAAGTAAGGAAATGGACAAGCAGAGGCCGACATTTATGGAGATAAATCATGACCCCACTCCCCACACCCTCCTGACAAATATCTATCTTCTAATGAGAGAGAAAGATTCTGAGGAGATGGTACTAAAGAAGGGGTGGGGTTCAGCTGCAAAAGAAAACATATAAGAAGGCAAAAGTTAGTGGTCGGCTCAAAGATTGAAGTAAATTTGGAAAACAACAGATGAGGACTTAAATAAATGAGAAAGAAAATGAAAAATGGGGACAAAGCAACAAGAAATACAGCCACCAACGGATGACGGTTCCTTCAGTCTATGAAAAGGAGAAAGTGAACATGGATCCATTATGAAAATGGGGACATAACCATGAGGAATAAGGAAGGGCAGAGAAGTTAAACATACTCTGCGTAGATAGCTCTGTGGTTAGAGCACTGGCCTTGAAAACCAGGGGTTGTGAGAGGTGACTCTCTGTCCTCTTTACAATAGACAAAGTTAGAATTTCATGTATGTTACTTTCTAAATGTAGTATTATGTGACAATAATGGAGTCTTTACCTTTTTTTTAACGTCTCTAAGGTAGAAGATACTGCAAATTTCCAATTCATACTAAAAAATATAATCACCATTGCTGAAGAATTTGTAACAACTCTGACAGAAACAGCCATCGTTCATGTTGGGAGATGATTGTAATTGTTGGTGGTCAACTATCCCAGTCCCATTGTAGCAGGAGTTCCTCAGGGAGTAATTTAGTTCAGCTGATTTAGCAGATGATTTTCTCCCCTGTCAAAGGGTTAGAGGTGGGACATTCACTTATTAATCCACCCAGTTCGATTCCCCCTGCAACCCCTGGCTGAACGTGGTTGCAGAAGACTCAATCTTGTCTTTGACAGAAGCAGTGATCCCTAACTTATTCCCACGCGCAGCTCTCACCTACACATCTCTTCCAGATGCACTCTAATGCAGGCATCACTGAATCGAAGGGGTGGCGTCTGAATAACCTCAACCCCTGGGGCCAGCAAAAATGATCAGTTGCCTTCCTGGTCTCCCTGATTTGGCACTGATTTCAGATCACCGTTTCGTTCCAGCAAAATAATGCTTCTATGATAAATTAATTGTGCAATCCACAAGAAAATGCTCCAAACCATGAAATTTTGTACATCTTCCCAACATAGTATTTTCCAACAAAATGTTTCAACAATCTTCTGCTGATGGCCTCTAGTTAAAATTTTTAAAATAGCTAAAACTAAAAATACTCAGCGGTTCAGGCAACAACGTTTCAGGTGAGTTAACTTAATTAATCAGGGGAACATCAAACGCTTTTGTCTTTTTAATGTCAGGTCTCACAACTCTACCGTTGATTTGTAAACAGTTTTTTCCTAATGAACACTAATAAACAGTTATTAGCTTTGACATATTTCCTAAGCATGTGACACTGTTACAGTGCCAGCAACCCTGGGTTCAAATCCGGCGCTGTCTGTAAGGCGTTTGTACACTCTCCCCACTTAGTTTTCCTCTGGGTACTCCCACCCTCCAAAAATGTATGGGGTTTGTAAGTTAATTGGTGTATTCAGGCAGTGCAGGCTCGTGGGCCAGAACAGCCACTTACCACAAAGTATCTCTAAATTTAACAATGTAAATGTTAGAAAAAAAGATGTTATCACATCCTGCCATGGTTCTGTGGCCTAGAAAATTTTCATCCCATCTAGTATGTCACACCATTTCCTGAAAATATTCATCATTTCACAACCCAAGATCAGGACTTTTTAAAAAAAATGTTAAACTTTGAGTGGATTATCTACAGTAGATTACACTGGATGATGAAGATTTTGGGTGTATTTTCGGCTGCTGATCACGAAAATCACCTGAAAAGTTCCTATCCTGTACCATTTTTTGTGATTTCCTGTTATATTTCAAGTATACCAAACCATGCGTTGCCACATTCGCACTTGGACCTCTTCCCTGCTGATCTTGGTGCAGTCAGTGACGAGCATGGTGAAAGGTTTCGCCAGGACATTACGACCGTGGAAAAGTGGTATCAGGGCAACTGGAAACTGACAGAAGAGGCATCAGATGCAGAGTACAAATGAAAATCAGCGGCAAAACACTTTTAGGTCAGTTGAACTATTGCAATGTGTCAGCATCGTTATGCAATTAAACCTGCTAAATTCAATCAATGTTAATTTAATGTTCCTGCAACTTCCTACGTGATTCACCAAATCTGAAATAATCTTTGTGTTCAGCTTGAGATTGCCTATCATATTTCTCAATTTTTTTAAAGGAAGTGAACCTTTTGAAAAAAAATTGTTGTTCAGTGTTATTTAAAAGGCTAATGTAAAGCTCGGTAAAAGTGTGATGTGCAGGACCGCATATGTTTGCAGAGTCCAAAAGGAATAGAAATCCCACTGCTGTATCATGTGTTAAATTAACTGAGTTGTGACGTTCGGCTGTGGTTTTCACGAAGTGGATAGCAGTAACACAAGGTTCTGCTTAACTATTCTTAATCCCAGTCTGTCGCAACGGAATAAGGACAGCCAGAATGAAACCGGTGCAGTCGTGTCAAGCCCTTGTATTCTTCATTCTTATCAGCTGCGCTACAAACTACTGCACTGCGGAAAATACTAAAGGTAATAGATTCAGATCAAATGGCAATCATAGTGAGATTTTATTTCTGGTAAACGTGTGTTCAGCAAATGAGCTGTTAACAAATATCCTCTTCCACAGAACAGTCACTTCAACGGGTCAATTGAAGTGATCTGTCTAAATATTCTGTCTGAAATGTGCGATGAGGGGAATTATTTTCTTTATCATGAATTATTTTTCCCTGTGTACATCTAAAGTAGGCACAGTGGATCTTCTCATTTTCCGCCCCATAACCGTTCATTCTCGGAAATGCATCAGGTACAGAATCCAGACAAAAATATTTATCTTCCACCCTTTCTTCATGTCTGATTTGTTCTTCCATTTCTGCCTGCCCTTTTACTTCTGTTCTAAGAATTTTGTTTTCACACAGGGGATGTGGGTTTTCAAGCTGACTCGATTCTTAACAGAAACACAATAGGCTGTAGTGATTATAGTCATTATAGTAAAACACCAAAATGCCAGAGGAACTCAGCTGGTTTATTCAGCATCTGGGATCTTTTTGACAAAGGTATATCGCCGACGTTTTGGGCCTGAGCCCTTCTTCAGGGAAAAAAATCAAAAAAGACAGAGAAGCAGGATATCTCAGAAAGTCTCAGAATTCAAACAATGGGGGAGGAATCCAGATCAATAAAAGGTGCAAACTGGATGTGATCAGGGTCCAGGTGGAATTTATGATGCAAAATGAGACAGGGAATGGAGAAACGGGGAGGGGGGTGGGGGGTGGACAGATAAAACAGCTGTGGTCCTCAAGACTTTGAATTCAGGACTTCAACCCAGCAACAGTGAAGGAAGTGGTTTTATATTGAGGGTAGTATATATGAGTTGGAGTGAAACGTCCAAGTGGTGATGTTCACATGCTTTTGTTGCCATTGTCCCTCTAGCTGAGAGGTTGTGGGGTTGGAAGGTGCTCTCTAAGGTCTGAGTTCAAGGTTCCTTTATCATCAACTGCATAAACACACAAAGTTTGTCACCATTTGCTTATCGTAAAGGCACACCAGCCGGGCACCCCCACAATCAAGGGAAAGAGAATCCCTTTAGAGACACTGAGTGTCTGTCGATCCAGCTCTTCCTCAACCTCTGCAGACTCATGGGCACCTGTCCATTCCAGCAGTGATCCTGAGCTCCCGGTCCCGGAACTCTGATACAATCAACACCCAAGACTTTCTGAAAAATAACCCATTTATTCCATTCTGAGGAAAGACCATTGACTGGGAATCCTGTTTCCCTGTCTGGAATATACTACTTTAACAGATTGGGTATTTTAGTACTTTCAATTTCAATTCCAGTTTTCAGTTAGTTGTCCATGTTTCACCTGATTTCATGAGCACTTACCACCGTATGTAGAACAGATCCAAGCAGGCTGGGTGTTAGAAGCAATGTCACTGAGTTTCAACAAGTAATGCTTCAGGGTTATCAGAACACATCACAGGGAAGTTCGGATGCACGGATTGAATGGCTGAAGACCCACATGTTCAATTCTGTCACAGAGTGGGTAAAGTGATGGTCTCAACCTTGCATAATTTTAACATGCCCCTTCGTCCAGGGTGAACACCCAGAGGTGATATATCTTCTCCAATTGATCCACAGTCTAGCAGTTTCCAGATGGAGAGGCGGGAACAGCAGCATCACTAGGATTGGTGTCACCCCCACCCCCCATGGACCTCCTCCCGTACCACACCATACTGAATCCTCAGTAATGTTTTTTGTACTAATGTTACTTGTAAACCATAATCCCCAAATATCACTGATTGTAACGGCAATAGTAGTGAGATAAACAACTAGTAAAATTAAAATTACACCTTTAAATTACAATATCATACACACAACAGCAACAAAATCAACAGCACGTGCTTGTGGCGTGTGTGGACGAAACCACGTCATTGTAATTGGGTGATAATGACAGCTCTGACCGGAGCACATTAGAAGGTTTAAAAAGTAAATGAGCATTGAGTTTTAGCGTTGTAGATGTATTGATACTTGTAAGCTGGGCTTACGAAAAATGTTTTTGTTGTTATAACGAACTACAGGGATATCTTTTATAAAAAATTATAAATTTCTGCTGAAACTCCATATAATTTTTATAGACAGTCATTTTGGTGTCACCCTCTCTGATGGTGTCACCCAGTGTAATCCACCCCCCCCCCCTCACCCCCAGTGATGCCAGTGGGTGGGAAGTTGAAGGTTTCCTTCTCAACCAGCACTGACTGTGGGCTTCCGTGTGCGCTACAATTGACTGTGATTCTGTACCCATTCTCTGTCCTGTGTTCCCTTGCTCACAGAATGCAAGCAAAAGGGAGGAGGATGGATGAATCGAAAATTCCCCATTGTCCAGGTTTTCAACCCGGCTACCAACAAATCCATCGCCACCTTCAACGATTCTTCAGCACAGCACCTGAAAGGTGACGTGACCACGGTGCTGATCCCTTACATCTTCCTTGTGGTGTTCATCATCGGGCTCCCATCCAATGGGCTGGCCCTCTGGATCCTCATCACCAAAACCAAGCAACTTCCCAGCACCTTGCTGCTGATCAACCTGGCCCTGGCTGACCTGTTTGTGATCCTCTTCCTCCCTTGGAGAATTGCCTACCACCTGCTGGGCAACAACTGGCTGTTTGGCGAAGCCTTCTGCCGCATTTCTACTGCCCTCTTCTATGGAAACATACACAGCTCCGTTCTGTTCCTGACCTGTATCAGTGCCGATCGATACCTGGCCATTGTCCACCCCTTCATCTCCAAAGAAATCAGGACCAACACAACTGCCTACTGTGTTTGTGGAGGGGCCTGGCTGCTACTGGTGCTCAGCATGGTGCCACTTTATGCCACCCAACAGTCATATTGGATCGACAACCTCAACATCACTGTGTGCAATGATGGACTGCCAGTTTCGATATTAAAATTTTACCGCCCCTTCTTTATTTGTGAGATCGTGATTGGTTTCATGATACCATGTGCAATCATTGTCTTCTGTTATGTGTCCATCATTTCCACATTAATTCGAAATGACGTGACATATGGCCATGCAATCATGGCCACCGTACTGGTCCTCCTGGTGTTCCTGGTGTGTTTCACTCCCTTCAATGTGACCTTGTTGATCCACATCCAGATGAAAAGCAGCGATATGTACTATTACACCATGATCTGCCTGGTGGTGAGCACCTTCAGTAACTGCATCGACCCATTTATCTACTACTACATCTCTGAGGAGTTCAGGAACAAGTTGAAAAGTCTGATATCCGCCTCCAGAAATGAGACAAGTTCTGGGAAATCAGATCAGAGCATACTTCAGAGCAGCAGTCGCTCGGAGGCCAACCCCCCCTGTGTACGTGTGAATTCCAGCACGCCTGTCGTTTAGCATTCTCACCCACCGACACCTGGACAAATGCGGGAGTTGTGGGACTCAGATGAGAAAAGGCATCATTCTGAGCAGATCATACAAAACACCAGGAACAAGATCTCTGGAAAGTTGCTATGTGATATAAGCAAATTTGTCAGTTAGAACATCCTCCTTTCCAACCATTTTTAACATGCTGTATCTCACTGTTATCATTCAACTCATACATCACCTTAGGTAGTTCACGTGCAAAGATTTAAAAATAATTAATGGCTATAGTTTGTCAGCATAATTAAAGATTTTTATTAATTAAAACCAGACTTTGTAATCATCGATACTGTGTAATAGTCGATCCCCATCCCTATTTTGGTCCAAACATTGCATGTTTTCGCATGACCCATGTAAAAGTCAACCCTCCCTTTCTTTGGTCCTGACAGTCTGCCCATCCAAGCTCCTGTCACCCTATCCGTAGATTCACACCCTAGCCAGCCGCTCCTGTCACCCCAACCACCTGCCCACCTTGAGCTCCCAACACCCTGACTGCAGATTCTTGCCTGAGCCACCTGCACACACTGGAGCTTCCGACACCCCAACCATGGACCCTCAGTCTAGCTGCCTGCTCACCAGAGCCCCGACGCCCCGACTGCAGATTCTCGCCCCAGCCACCCACCAGAGCTCCTGACGTCCCGACCGTGGATCCTCATCCTGACTGCCAGTGGGTGGGAAGTTAAACGTTTCCTTCTCAACCAGCATTGACTGTGGGCTTCCATGTGCTCTACAAATGACTGTGATTCTGTACTCATTCTCTGTCAGTGTTCCCTTGCTCACAGAATGCAGGAAAAGGGAGGAGGATGGATGAATCAAAAATTGAAGGTGTCCTGGCTGGAAGCCTCTTTTCCACTACCACCCTGTCCCAGGAATTAAATGGGAATTTACTGGGTCCAGTGGAAAAGGAACATTGTCTGGACACTGGCATCATTTCACCTCTCCCCCTACTCATATCCAGAGTTTGGTGATGCTGGCGTGCTGATAAAACCAGTGGAAAAGGGATAGCAGAAAATCACCTGTTTCCAGTGGAAGGTAGATCCCCGGGGATGAGTTGCGTTCAGTGAAAAAGCAATTAGTGTCGCAGTGAAGGGTAGCCCAGTGGAAATTGTACAAACAGCTTCCTGTCCCGGGACACCGCAGCCAATTAACTGGGATGCCAGTGGAAAAGGGGCTACAGACTCTCTCCTGGGGCTTAGCCGCCTGCCTATCTGAGCTCCTGAAGTCCCGAACGCAGACTTACCACCCATTCCTGGCCATCCGTACTCCCGCTGCCTTGAACAACGCAGGTACTTGCTGGGATCAAAAGTGAAAGTCGACCCCCCCCTCCAAATTTGACCCGAAAAATTCTATGATTACACGAGTATATATTCCTGTGAATATTCTATCCGACCAGTTCTACTCCACTTCCTTTCCCAGGCCCATCCAATCATCCAAGTCCCTTTTAAAATTACCATTGAATTTCCCTTTGCTCCTTCAAGTACCAAATGATTACTGATCGGAACCTGCTTCCCCCAGCACTCCTGTCACAGTTAACTTCAATGTGCCTTCTCGCTTTTGCAATGAACAACTGTTCTATTTTACGCTAATTACATGCATGACATCTTTTCTGCATGTGCCTAGAATTGATTTTAATGGAAAGAAACAATTTGAAAAATGTTATGCTCTCAGCTGCTCAATAGTGGAGTGTGCTTCAAGTTCTGGTTTCAGTTATTGTCACAGTGAGAGGGGTTTGTGGCATGAGAGAGCCATCAAGCCAACTTGAACAAGCACGCAAGTGTATAAGATAGCAGAGTAAGAGCTTTTCAATGTACCATTAGTTCAGAGCAAGAACAGCATGAGGTCGCTGTTGTGAAGTTGGGAAGAAACTTTCTGTTGGTGCATAATCACTTGCTCTTGAACCTTCACTCCTTTAAGAAAAGCTGCAGAAATTTGTCCATTAGTCACAACTTTAGTAGAAGGGTTTTTATATAAAATTTTAACCCCAATTTTTTCCAATATCTTAAATAAATAATTCCATTCTAATCTATTAAAACCCTTTTCAGCATCTAAAGCTAAAACCAATGCCAATTCTGACTTCTTTTGAGCCATATGAGCAAAGTAAGAGTCTTTAAATAAGTCCCTGATTAAGTTTGTTGTTGAGGAGTCTGATGGTGGAGGGGTAGCAGCTGTTCCTGAACCTGGTGGTGTGAGTCTTGTGGGACCTATATCTCTTCCTGATGGCAGAGGCGAGAACGGAGCTGGGTGGTGTGAATCCTTAATGATTTGCTGTTGCTCTCTGACAGCAGTGCTCCCTGTAGAGGTTCTCGATAGTGGGGAGGGTTTTTGTCTGCGATGTCCTGGGCTGTGTCCATTTCCCGCTTTGCGAACGTCATAGCAGGCTGTGATGCAGCCGGTCAGCCCACTTTCCACCACATGTCTGTAGAAATTTGCCAGGGTTTCTGATGTCGTACCAAACCTCGGCAAACACCCGAGGAAGTCGACGTGCTTAGCTGCATTTTCCAGCTACTGCTGCACCATGCTGTGATCCAAGGAGCTAGGTTGCTTTTGAATGTGCACCAATAGAAATTGTTAAGGGACATGAGGTACCTCTGATCCCTCTGCAAGCTTTTTAAACCTTCTTCGCTGTCTACCACACCTCCAATTTTTGGGTCATTTACAAACTTGCTGATCCAATTTACCACACTATCATCCAGATCATTGATATAGATGACAAGCAACAATGGTCCCAGCACTGATCCCTGAGACCCACCACTAGTCACAGGCCTCCAGTCTGAGAAGCAGTCATCCACCACTACTCTCTGGCTTCTCCCATCCAGCCATTGTCGTATTTAGTTCACTATTTCACCATGAATACTGAGCGTCTGAACCTGCCTGACTAACCTCCCATGTGGGACCTTGTCAAAGGCCTTACTAAAGTCCATGTAGACAACACCCGCAGCCTATCTTTCATCAACTTTCCTGGTAACCTCCTCAAAAAGTTCTATAAGATCAGTTAAACACAACCTACCAGCCACAAAGCCATGTTGACTATCCCCTAATCAGTCCCTTTCTATCCAAATAATTGTATATTCGATCTCTTAGAACACCGTCCAATAATTTACCTACCACTGATGTCAGGCTCACCTGTCTATAATTTCCATGGTTACTTTTGGAGCCTTTTTTAAACAATAGAAAATGTGAGCTACTCTCCAATCCTCCGGCACCTCATCTTTGGCTCAGGGCATTTTAAATATTTCTGCCAGAGTTCCTGCAATTTCTACATTAGCCTCCCTCAAGGTCTGAGGGAATATCCTGTCAAGCCCAAGGGATTTATTCATCCATTTTTTGCAATCGCTTCCTCCTCTTTAATCTGTACAGATTCCATGACCTCACTGCCTGTTTTCCTTACTTCACACGACTCTGTGCCCTTTTCCTAAGTGAATACTGATGAAAGAAAAAACCTCGTCCATCTCCGTGTCTCCAAACAAAGCCGGCCACTCTGATCTTCAAGGGGACCAATTTTGTCCCTTACCATCCTTTTGCTCTTAATGTACCTGTAGAAACCCTTAGGACTTCATGGACTATGTTTTATTTCTCTTGATCTAAAGAGTGACTTTCCAAAATGATAAACATTGAAGGAATTCAGTAGTCTCAGCCAGAGTCAAGATCAATTAGGATTAGTCAAAAAATAATGCTGGAGAAACTCAGCAGGTCAAACAGTGTACTTCATGTAGCAAAGATAAAGGGGCATAACCAACATTTCAGGCTTGAGCCCTTCATCAATGTATCTTTGTCTTTGCTACACTGTTTGACCTGCTGAGTTTCTCCAGCTTTGTCTTTTTACTTCAACCATTTGGGTTAAATGGAAAGATACCCAATTAGCAGAGCAAGCACAAGGGGTTGAAATAAACAAGTTGATCCACTAATCCACAGTTCAAAAAGGTTCAAAATTGATCCACAGCCTGAGCTGAAAACTGTCCACTTCCACCCTGATCCTCTTCTGTGAAGACTCACTGTGCAAATTGCTGACACAACTTTTCGCTGTCAATTGGTTCCCTCTGGTGGTTGATCACGGGATCACAAGAAACAAAACTGCAACTGGCTCTGTGTTATTTCTTGATGAAGGAGGTGAGAAAAATTAAACCATTAAATCATGTGCACAACATTATCAGTCAAAATCTGGTATAAGTCAAAATTTATTTATTTGTTTGAATGGTAGACGTTCAAGATGCCTGGTTCAATTTATTATCTTTGTAATTGTTACAAACCCAGAGGACCTCAAAACCCAGCAGCAATAGAAATTCACCAAGACAAATGGTTACTTAAACAAAAGTTACATTTAATTTACTTTAAACATAAAAAAGGACCAAACTTTAACTTATTACTATTACCTTAACCTAACTTAATCCCCTTCTAATTCTAAGCACATATGTATGTAATGTGTGTGTAAGTTCAGAAATGTTCTTTGATCCAATCTCACTTCTCACTGCTCCAAGTTCACTGGTATCCAGGCAATTCTTTTACTGTGCATAGAATTTAACATTTATGAATTTTCCCCAGGCTCTGGTGGAAACAGTTAAATGTTTACCACTCAGGAAGGATTCAGAGAGAGATTCATTTGCTTGTTGGACACACACACAAATTGATTTACTTCCATCAGTTACTTCAGTGTCTTGCCGAAGAAACTTGCCCCATCAGGGTTTTCCAAATGATAACCTCTTCTTCTGCAGGTCACCAGAGTTCCTTTTTGTTTCCCTTATTTCTGGTGAAACAGTCTAGCCAGCCATTTCCTCTTGTATGGTTCACAAGGGTTTTTTTTTAAACTGCCAGCTTCCCATGTTGCAGAAACCAATTCTCGCTCTCTCTCAGAGAAAACCTGTTTGGTCTCCTCTCTCTCTCTCTGCTGGCAAAACCACATGACATTCTTAGAACAGCAAGCTGCATTCAGACAGACTGCAGCACTGTTCAAAACTGGCTTTCAAAACAATAATCCATTACTCCACAGCATGTCCAATTAACACCTACTTGTGAAGTCCTTCAGCAAAGCAAAGGCACTGGGCCCAGAGTGTCTAGTTTGAGCAGAGCTCTTGCATTTTAAATGAGATCTGTTTTGTGGTGTTTATGTTTGTTTGTTTTATTCACCATGAGAGATGGGATGTGCCAAAATGATCTTGAAACAATTTCAAGTTTACATTTGCACAAACATTTAGTGTGCACAAATGTTTGTCACAGAGAAAAAAAAATGTGCACAACACAAGATTTTAGCGCACACTGACTAATAAAAATGAGAGGGAGCTTTGCCTGTGATGCGTTGGTACTTCTGCTTTTAGCTGTAGTAAACTCGGTGTCTGAACTTCTTCATCTTGCTTCTTGCATTGCCGAAATATTCCTTTCTTTCTGCATCATTATGAGCTGGGCCTTCAAGCTACGTTCCTGATTGTTTTCTGTTGTCAGCTGACTTGTGTCATTAACCAATGACTTGTTCTCTTTCAAAAGATGAATCTCCTCCTCCAAACGTTTGCATCTTGATAAGGCTGAATCCCTTTCCTCAATAACCACATTCATTCCTTCAGCAGTAACTCCTTTCTTCCACTCTCTGGCTTTGTGAATTCTATCCATTCTTGTCAACTTCTCTCTGACCCTTTCTTTTGGTCCCTTTCAAAACTGAACGATCATTAGATTCATTCCCATTTTTCTGAAAATCAGTTTTGTTTCCAAGTGCAAAGTTAAAATCTTTATAGTTACCGTTTGCGTGACTATGTGATATTTCCAAGTCCTTTTGTTCTCTGGAGACTGTTGAACCAGTGTTGTGGCCAAATGCTCCTTTATTCCTTCAGAGCAATTTCCTGAGTTCACCAGTTTTGCACTACGCTGCGAGTTATTTTCATTGACCTCGTCTACGGGAGCCTCTGGGCTACAGAGAAGTTGCTTTCAGATTTGTTCTGTCATTTGCTTTAGTCCTGCCTCAGATTTAGTTTCACAGGAATCGTCACCAGCAGTATTTGGAGCATGATTTTCATTATTTTCACATTGATCTGTTTTCTTTTCTTCAGAAGTGGCTTTCTGATTTACAGTCCTGAACTGCTGTTCCCACAGCTCCTCGTTTCACAATTGAAATCCTGTCGACACTTGTTGCTGACGACTCTCCTCAAGGTCCATTAATCATCCAACCAAACATGGCTTTGACAGGTCCATCTCCCCTGCTCCTCCTTACGTCTAGTGGTTCCAGAGCCTTTGGTACATCTGAGCCAATTAGCATCTCTATCTCAGAGCCAATTTCAGGTAGATGAACATTTCTCAAATGAGACTGCCATTTGATATCGTTCTTGATGTGGGATGTTTCCATTGTGCACAGGCGCAGTCTTCTGAGTGTATACGCCTGTTACTGCCGGGCAGTTGAGCAACCTCTAGGCCTGAAGCAACGACCTTCCTTACACCCATAGTTGTAAACAGAATCCTTGACCTTCTTCCCTGAAGATTAAGCTTATTCATTAGGCCCACTGTGCAAAAAGATGCAATGCTACCTGGGTCAAGAAATACATAAGTAACATACTGTTGCATTCCCTTTCCTGGCCTTGACTTGTACAGGCACTATTGAGAGTTTGCAGTTATCCTCACCAGCCCCAGTAAAACCACTTGTCTGCACCGAGGCTATCAAGTTGTTTTCAGCTGGTTCCTTTCTTTCTGCTTGCTCATTTTCCATTTCCTTCTTTCCTTGGTGGATTCGCCACATTCTGGGATGATTTAGACCGCACATATGGCAGCTGAGTCGCTTCCTGCAGTTTTTGCTGATGTGTCTTTTACACAGACAGCCGAAACATGTACCACTTTCCTTTAGGAAAGCGATTCTCTCAGTACATGTCCTCTTTTCCAACTGTGGAACGTCCACCTCCACAGAACACGCAGCAGGCAAACTCTCCTTTTCCTTATCTGCAACTGTCATAGTGGTGGCGAAGGTTCTTCACTTTACCGTCAAATGAGGCTGCGACTTGGACCTCCTTACATCTTTGCTCTTTGTTGGGAGAGTCTGTAATATCTCCAAATACTGGATATGTTGCAATGTCAAGGAAATCCATGATATCTTTAAAGGTAGCCCTTTGACCGTATTTTTTCTGAAAAAATCACAGGCCAAAGTTCTCCATATATCCCTCAACCTCTAGAGTAATTTCCTTAAGATGACTAGCATATTAGGAGGCATGTCAAGCTCTTGTATGTAGTTGATGTCTTCCATGGCATTACAACATCCTCTTAGAAAGAGGGCGTGAGCTTGAGAAGCTTTTGTGTCATCCGGTTTTATTGATCGACCATGAAAGAGCCATCTCTATATAAACTGTAGCAATTCTACACTTGTTGCCAAAATGCTCCTGTAGCAAAGACTTGGTCTTGCCAAATCCTCTGTCTGGTGGGGGGGTGGGGGGGGTGGGTCATATGTAGGCAACTCCTTACAACCCCTTGGCTGTTCTCTTGCGAACTGTTCCAGATAATAGAGACAACCTATTATAGAGAATTGAGGCTCCAATAGCTGCATGGTTAGAACACTGGTCTTGAAAACCAGGGGTCGAGAGTTCCTGTGAGGGACACTGGTCAAAGTGGAGGCTCCCTGTCTTCCTTATGGTCGACAAAATTAAAGAATTTTGTGTATGCTACGTTCCAAATGTAGTAATACGTGACAATAATGGAACCTTTACCAATCTTCGGAGTTCTTTCAATACCGCATTCCAAGGATCTAATGAGCGCTTGATACTGAAGTGGGTCTCCGTCAAACACTTGAATCTCCTTCTTGGGCAAAGAAGAGAGACTGTAGGTGGATCAATGATGCAGCAATTTTGCCTTTCCATGGCTGAGCGTACGCTACTCTGTTCACCGCTGCTTGTAGCAGGTAATGTCGCTGGAAACGTCACATGGGCACATTCACCCATATTTCTAATGCTCGACTGGAGTGCCAAGGGAGATGCGGCGATAGACTGGACCTGAGCCACAACTCTGTCTGTGGTTGTTACCACATGTGCATGTGGATTGGTAACACCTAGGGAGGATTTGTCCATGTATGCCCTGTGACCATGGTACAAGGGAACCTGCCTTGTGTTTTCTTTTGCTCTCGTCCTTTTTCAAAATATGTCTTCTCACCATCAGACACCTGCAGGTACTTTGAAAAGTAAGGCTTCTAGTTCCTCCATTTTGGCCCTGATTGCAGCAGTGTTTGCTTCCAGCTGCTCCCTTCTCCTCCCCCCCCCCCCCCCCCCAATCTGTTCCTCCTTTTCTTCTATGACATGTTTATCTTTAAGCAATTTTTGTTGTGCAAGAATAGTGGCCATTTCAGCATTAGCCTTTATACGTGCGGATGCAGTGCCTGATGTACGGGAAACTTTGGAGCAGGGGCAGACAACCTTTTCTTTTAAAAACTCACCTTCCACCTTCAATATTCCCTATGCCAGTGCTCTGTGATTGGTAATGAACTTCAAACATGGAAGTTGGAGTATGAATATAGGGAAGTCTTACTGCAACAATATGTGGTCATACCGAGAATATGGGTAATCGTTATTTTGCACCAAATACCGCTGCAGCAAAACAACAAAATTCACTGGCTCGTGAGAATATACCCAATTCTGATAAAGTGAAGGCAGAATATTATTTCACTGAGGCAGTTCAGGGCAGCGCCTTTACAGAACCTGCGATCAGGACCAGACTGGTGTTCAAATCCCGCGCTGTCTGCAAGTTTGTACATTCTCCCGTGTTTGCATAGGTTTTCTCTGGGGGGGGGGGGGTTCCTGTTTCTCCTCCCACGATTCAAAACGTACCGGGGGGGAGCTGTAGGTTAATTGGAGATAAAATTGGGCAGCACAGACACGTGGGCTGAAATACCCTGTATATCTAAATAAGAAAATAAATAAAACTAAAATAAATACAATTCACTGGGATCGTGAATCTCAGGTGGCAGGGTTAACAGTGCCAATGACCAAGCATTCGAATCCACCGCTGACTATAAGGAGCTTGGATGTTCTCCCGTTTCTGCGTGGATTTCCATTCACCCTTCAAAACGTACCGGGTCAATTGGGTGGCATGGGCTTGTGGACCAAAAGGCCTGTTACAGTATTGTATGTCTAAAATTTAAGACTTTTTTTTTAAAGAAAAAAAGGATGATCCTGGGTCAAGAAACTGACAACTTTTAGACAAACAGCATAGTAACAGGCTATTTCAGTCCATGAAGCTATCCCACCCAATTAACCTCCAACCCCTGGTACGTTTTGAAGGGTGGGAGGAAACTGGAGCCCTCAGGGAAAACTCATGCAGACATGGGAAGAATGTACTGTGACAGATATATTTTATATTATTTATATATGTTTTAAGGGAGATAGGTTGTAGGGGGGGGGGGGGGGGTTTAGTGTAGGTCACAAACAAACCACAAAACATTACATTTAAAATGCAAGAGCTTTGCTGACATTGAGGCACCGAGAGCCTTTGCAAAGACAAAAACTATTTTGGAAATGCTTTGCTAAAGAACTTCAAAAGCAGGTGTAAATGGATTATTGTTTTGGAAGCAGTAGATGAACAGCCTCAGAAGATTGGGTCCAATGCACCAATCTATGTGGTTGCAGTGTGCTATTCTAAGAAGGTCGTGTGGCTTTGCAAGCAGAGAGGGAAAAAAAAACACCAAACAGTCTTTCTCTAAGAGAGATAGAATTCAGTTCAAGTGCTGCAGTGCTTTTGGAGGTTGGCAGCTTGTTTAAACCCCATTTTGAAGACAGGTTGGTTGTGAGTTCAACCTGTTGAAAACCCCTTGTGGTCCATACAAGGGGAAATGGTTGGCTAGACCGTTTCACCTGAAATAAGAGAAACAAGAGGAACTCTGGTGACCTGGAAGAAGAGGTTATCATTTGGAAAACCCTGAAGGGGCAAGTTTCTTTGGCAAGACACTAAAGTAACTGATGGAAGTAAATCAGTGTGTGTCCAACGGGCAACAAATCTCTCTAAAACCGTCAAGAACCTTCGAGCAGTGACCATTTAAGTACCAGTGCTTGGTGAAAATTCATAAATGTTAAATTCTGTGCACAGTACAAGAATTGCTTGATACTGGTGAACTTGGAAGAGTGAGAAGTGAGATTGGACTGCGAATTAAAGAACTTTCCTGATCATATACACATTACACACACATGGACTTAGAAGGGAAAGTTAGGTTAATAGTAATAAGTTAAAGTTTGATCCTGTTTTTATGTTTAAAGAAAATAAAAAGTAACTTTTGTTTAAATCACCATTTATCTTGGTGAATTTCTATTCCTGCTGGGTTTTGGGATCCTATGGGCCCATAACAGTACCAACTCCTTACAGACAGTATGGGATTTCTAGTGAGAATGTTGTGGAAAGGGGAACTGGCAGCTTGTGGTTCTTCCTTTGGCTCCTCTGCTAATAAATGCCATAGGATTGGAAAGTAATGCCAGAGTATCCCAATTAACTATTTTAAGATGGAACAGCCCAACCACTGCAGGTGGTGCACAGGATACACATTAAGTGAGCCTACATTTATCCAGTCACATGAAGGAGATCTAATTAAACTTCTAACTTGTACCTTAGAGTGCCAGGAAGGACATTTGATTTCTTAGAGCAGTGTATCCCAAACCAGGTTTCGCAGAACCCCTGGGTTCTGTGGAAAGGAACAGACGTTCCGCAGAAGAAATGGGCACTCATAACTAAAACTTAAAAACTGTTTTATTTAAAGTATTTTATAACCTATGTTTCTAAATAGTTGCCTCGATGCTAAAACAAAATGGTAAATTGAGGACGGTCAGTAACGCACACATCAGGCTTCAAGACGTCATTTTCAGCCAGTAAGACTCAAATTTCTTTTGGGGGAGGCTGGCCATTTTTTAAACTGCCTCCCTCCTCCCTCCCTAAGCGGGGTGCAGTAGAGGCATCCTGGGCCGTGGTAGGAACCGAAAGGTGCCATGGCTAGCCTGCCCCCTTGGCAGGGTAAGGATGGGGGGGGGGGGCCCTTACTAAAGCTCAGCCTAGGGACCGGGTGGAAGTTAATCTGCTACTGTTGTTTATTTACTTTTTTATATGCTTTGTATTTAGTTATAATTTGATTAATAACTTACTTGCACTTATGCAAGTTTGCCACCTAGATCTTGAAGACTACTGTAATATGGTATCTCAGACTGAATGCAGTTGGCATAACTTATGCCAGTTACATTGCTGGACCCTGCCATCAACAGACAGATTTTTTTTAAAGTATCACATTGCCAATGTGGCAGGAATGTAGAGCTTTGATCCCAATCTGAGATTTATCCCAAGGACAAAATTGCCAGCTACTAATGCACTTCACCAGAAGGGCCACTCTTTTATTTCCTGCATGTGTACATGGTGCAGTTCCAGTGCACAAAAGTACTGGAGAAACTCGGGTTTACACGGCATTGATAGGAAGGGTACAATTCAATCCTGAGCCCTTTGACGTTATGAGCAAATCAAGGACAGGACTCCCTCTACCCTCATCTACCACCCCCCACCCCCCCCCCCCCCCCCCGAGTCTCTGCTTCAAACATCATCTTCTATAAGGTCTACTACATTCATCTTGATCCCTCCACCAAACACATCTTTCCTTCCCTGCTTTCTGCAGGGGGCCACTCCCTCAATGTCTCTCTCAACAACTCAGTACCTACCCATGACTGCAAGAAATTATGCACTTGTGCCTACAACTCGCTCACCTCCGTTCAGGGCCCCAACACTCCTTTCAAGTGAGGCAAGACCACTTATAAATTAGGAGTCATCTACTGCATCCAGTATTCCCAATGTGGCCCACTCTACACCGGTGAGACTGGGAGATAGCTTCATTCAGCATCTTCACTCTGTCCACTGAAATAATAGGACAGCCATTTTAATTCCACAGCCCATTTCCTCACCAACATGTCTGCCCATGGCCTCATGCACTGTGAAACCAAGGCTACCCATATAATGAAGGACCACCACATTCTATCTCATCTGGGCACTCTCCAGATAGCATTAACAGACTTCTCCAATTTCTTTTATACCCCTCACCAGCCTTTTTATTGAAGCCCTTTTTCCTCAAGACATCCCTTCCGTCATTCTGTTTTCTCTTCTACCCACTCACATGCATCTACCTATGACTTGCTTACTACTACACCCCTCCCCCTGCTCCCTCTTCCCTCCCTCCACCTTTTTCTTCAGACACCTGCTTGTCTTTTACACATGCCTTGATGGAAGAGCTCAGGTGTGAAACTTTAATTACTTTTTACTTCACCTAGATGCCGAATGACCTGCTGAGGTTCTCCAGCACTTTAATACATTGCATCCCCCTCAGCACCGGCTGACTTTCTTGTTTAACTCCACGATGCTGTCCAACCCTGTTCTTTTGCACTCACTAGGCCAGATTTCATCTCCTGGCTCAACCTTCCAGCATGTACCCAGGCAATGAGGTTTGATTGCAGTGTGATGCGTATCTGTACACAGCAACTCAACGGCAAGTTGCATCAATTACATTTAGCACAGAACCTCATCTCACTGGAAACAGTCAGAAAATAAACAATTTGGCAACTCAGGTAATGCAACATGGTTTTATTGGAAATTCAGCACAAATGCAAGTCTAGCATTGGGCAACTGGACCTCATGACATTACTTCAGCTTCTTCTTGGGGCGCAGATTGTTTGTATGGCCACACTTGGTTTTACGGCAGTTGGATGCACGAGGATGCAGGCGGGCATAGCACCTGTGAGAAGGCAGACAGATCATCAATGTCTGTGCAATCGCACAGCTCAGTTTCAACCCTCAGGAAAAGCTTAACCATTCAATGCACATTAGAATTCACCCAAATTAGACAGCACTGTAAGCTGTGGGAACTGATCCTTAGCGACAGGTTAAAAAAACCCCACTGAATAGAGTGCACGAGTGCTCAAGGCCATTTCATTCATTTCTCATTGGTGAAAAGTTAGGATCTGGTAGACGAGACATACAAGTCTACACAAAATAAAAAGAGCATCCAGGTTATGACAAAATTTAGTTCATAACAACCCACAGTTCATGCCAGAAATGAAGAAAAACTGGGAAATTCACAAGGAGGTACAGGAATGGTGACCACTAGATGTCCTCATTGAGTGAGCAAGACTCAGCACTCCCAGGCCAGCTCCAGCCACCCCCTGTCTTACACCTTTGGTGGGAGAGGCAAGCAGGAATGCCTCACCCACTAACCCTAACCCAGCAGAAGCAAGGGGATACAAAAATAAATCGGCTCCTCTCTCAAGGAGACAGAACTCGAAGTGAAAATTGTCAAATGTGACCAGCTTAGCACAGTGGTTCTCAACCTTTTCTCCCCCACTCACATCTTCTTTGGCTTGGCTTCGCGGACGAAGATTTATGGAGGGGTACGTCCACGTCAGCTGCAGGCTTGTTGGTGACTGACAAGTCCGATGCGGGACAGGCAGACACGGTTGCAAGGGAAAATTGGTTGGTTGGGGTTGGGTTTTTCCTCCTTTGTCTTTTGTCAGTGAGGTGGGCTCTGTGGTCTTCTTCATAGGAGGTTGCTGCCCGCCTAACTGTGAGGTGCCAAGATGCACAGTTTGAGGCGATATCAGCCCACTGGCGGTAGTCAATGTGGCAGGCACTAAGAAATTTCTTTAAGCAGTCCTTGTACCTCTTCTTTGGTGCACCTGTCTCGGTGGCCAGTGGAGAGCTCGCCATATAACACGATCTTGGGAAGGCAATGGTCCTCCATTCTGGAGACGTGACCTACCCAGCACTCACATACCACCTAAGTAATCCCTTACCAATCACAGAGCACCTCTGGTATCCTATGCCAGTTACTTTGTGGTTAGTACGTGCCTGCCACATTGACCACCGCCAGTGGGCTGATATCGCCTCAAACAGTGCATCTTGGCGCCTCACAGTTCGGCAGGCAGCAACCTCCTTGGAAGAAGACCGCAGAGCCCACCTCACTGACAAAAGACAAAGGAGGAAAAACCCAACAGCCAACCCCAACCAACCAATTTTCCCTTGCAACCGCTGCAACCGTGTCTGCCTGTCCCGCATCGGACTTGTCAGCCACCAACGAGCCTGCAGCTGACGTGGACATTACCCCTCCATAAATCTTCGTCCACGAAGCCAAGCCAAAGAAGAGTAAGTGATTACTTAAGGTGGTATGCGAGTGGAAAGAAAAAGGTTGAGAACCACTGGGTTAGTGCAACGCCCTTAGAACACCAGCGACTTGGGTTCAAATCCAGCACTGGATTCTCTGTGCACTCCAGTTTCCTCCCACTGTTCAAAATATACAGTCATCTGGGTAGCGTGGGCCTGTTACTATACAATAAATTTAAATTTTAAAAATGTACGTTCCAGTTAGAACACTTTGAAAGAGCTCAGTTTGGGGAACTGCATCTCTGAAGTGAGTGGCTGCAGAACAGGCTCAACTCAAATTAAGAGCAGAGGGGCTAAAGGGAAGAGCTGCAAGGACAAGCCTAAAATTAAGTGGTTCAGTTATAACTTCACATTTCAAGTTGTTCAAAACTAGTTATGGAGCCTCAATCCAACCAGAACTGAATAAACCGTCTCCTATTGTGCAACAAGGAATTGCATCGCAGACCTCCCCCTCAAAACAGAGCAGTGGCTCACACACACAGCTAATAACCTGTAACAAGCCCCCATCTGACTACTTACTTGCGACAAATCATCTTGTCACAGTTGTACTTCTGAGCAAGGGCTCGGAGACTGGGTTCCATGGCACCACCTCTCAAGCGCAGGACGAGATGCAAAGTAGACTCTGAAATTGTAGCATGGGTCAGTCAGATTCAACTGTACACAGTAATGTTCTTCTATCCTACAGACTGATAAACATACCCTCAACTGAAGCACCTCAGTCAGCCTGATATAGTCACAATGGCAGAGCCAAGAGTCTATATCAAGTGGACCCCCCTCCCCCACTTTAAACCCACCTTTCTGGATATTGTAGTCAGAGAGAGTACGGCCATCTTCCAGCTGCTTCCCAGCAAAGATCAAGCGTTGCTGGTCTGGAGGGATCCCTGAAACAAAAAGTGGGGTTTACAAGAGTTGCAGAAGACATCCACTGCTCCAGGTTGCCCACCAAAACCAACTTTCACCTTTGTTGTAAATCGTGGGGTATTCTCCCCATTTCCCCTATTCTCACCACCACTTTTCCATAGCCAATAAACTACTCCACAAGTCACTTAAGCCAGGAGTTACAAACACCAACCACCTGAGTCACTGGAGTTGCTGTCAAGGATTTTAAATTTAGACAATACAGCATGGTAACAGACCCTTTCAGCCCGTGTGTCAGTGTCATCCAATTTATAACCAATTAACCTACAGCCCCAGTACATTTTGAACAGTGGAAAGAAATATGAACTCTTCCCCCCCCCCCCCAGGGAAATGGAGAGAACATACAATCTCCTTTTCAAACAATGCAGGATTCAAACCCCAGTCCTGATCGCGGGCACTGTAAAGGTATTGTGCTAACTGCTATGGCAACCATGCCCACAATCAGGACCAGGATTCGATTGTAAAAATTGGCAGGTTAATTCGTCACTAAATCGTTTCTATGTGAAGGCATTGATAAAATCTTAAGGGGGGGAAAAAAATCAATGAGATTGTGGGGAAGACTAACAATGGTATTAGTTAATGGCTAGCTACCACAGACCATGGACCAAATAAGCCCGTTTTCATAATCCACCTGGTTATTTATATGTTGACAATTCCACCCAACCAGTCTGTAACAGAAAGCAGGGGCACCTTCTCCAACTCCCACCTCCAATAGGAATTCCATCCCTCACCCTCCTTGTCCTGGATTTTGGCCTTCACATTTTCAATGGTGTCACTTGGTTCCACCTCAAGGGTGATGGTTTTCCCAGTCAGGGTCTTCACAAAAATCTGCATCTTCACTAGAGGGAGAGAGAGAGAGAAAGTAAATGAACATCTAAATTCTAGACTCTCACAATATGTAAGGATATATATATATATATTAAAAACAATGCTGGAGAAACTCAGCAAGTGAAATAACTCTTTTTTAATCGCAAAGATAA
The DNA here is from genome assembly GCF_036971445.1 of Narcine bancroftii. Classification (NCBI taxonomy): domain Eukaryota; kingdom Metazoa; phylum Chordata; class Chondrichthyes; order Torpediniformes; family Narcinidae; genus Narcine; species Narcine bancroftii. Next base: position 259,731,352 of record NC_091471.1, on the reverse strand, counting down.
CCAACATTTCACGCTTGATCCCTTCAATATAAGCAAAATATAGGAAGCTACCCAAACAAAGTAGTGGGGGTGGGGCCAAATGTTCATCAACATTTGCTAGGATTTAAATGGAGCTATTAAATGTGATTTCCTGAGGATGTTCTCTCGAGACCTCTTTCTGCTGCAATAGCATGGATCTCCCAGTGGCCACCCATTTCAATTCCCCATCCCACTCCCTTGCTGACATGTCTGTCCATGACCTTGTACACTGTCAGACTGAGACCACCCGCAAACTGGAGGACCACCTCATCTTCTGTCTGGCCACCCTCCAACCAAATGGCATTAATATCAACCTCCAGTTTCTGTTAAACAACCCCTCCCTTCCCTCTAGCTCTCACTCTCTCTTTTCCCTTAACCAACTTCTGGAACTCCCTCGCCAAATCTGTTCACCTTTCTAATTCGCTTTCCTCATTTGAGGGATGAGGAGGGGGAACCTCATTGAAACGTACTGAATTGAAAGGCCAGGATAGAATGGATATAGAAATTAGGTTTTCAGTTGGAGGAGTCTTGGACCAGAAGGCACCACCTCAGAATAAAAAGATGCCCTTTTCGATCAGAAATAAAATATTTCTTCAGCCAAAGTTGGGTGAATCTGTGGCAGGTTGATTCAGAATAAATTTTGTTGGTTTACAGTCAACTTTTATTAATGTACAAAGAAAAATGTTTATGTCCAGTTAGAAATGGGGGAAAATATAGTTGAAGAATAAATAGCACAACACATTCATTGTGGTCACCTCAACATTGCAGAAGAGGCACAGACTGGGAGATCACTTTGACGAGCACCTCAGCTCTGTCCACCACAATAGCGTGGATTGCCCAGTGGCCACTCATTTCAATACCCCCGCCCCCACTCCCATGCTGACAAGTCTGGTGGTCATGCACTGCCAGACTGAGACCACCCGTAAACTGGAGGAACACCACCTTCTTTCAGTCTGGGCACCCTCCAACTGGATGGAATTAACATACGACTTCTCTAGTTTCTGCTCGGCCACTCCCCATTCTCCCTCATCCCTATCTTCTTTCGTCCAGTTCTCCATCCCCTTTCTCTCTCCATTAACAGAGCCACCCCGAGGAGTCACGTGATGGAGTAGTGGCCGGACGGTGAACTCCAGCCCTCTCCAGAAAAGTCGGGAAAAACAAGAGAAAACACAAAGGCACAGAAATAAAAGTTACAGAAAAGTGAGTATAAAGGTGGAAAGAAGATGGCGACAAAAAAAGAAAAGTCGAAAGCAACGGTAAGAAGAGAGGAAGAGAAGACAAAGGAGGAAAAAGGTGAAGGCCTTACCTGTCCGAAGAGGCCCGCTGCGGAGAGAGAAACCCGCTCCCTCAGGTCGGTAAATAATGGACTACAAAAATGGCTCGCAGAGCCGAGCAAAAGTGCGCAACCGCGCATGCGCGAAACTTCGCGCATGCGCGATGCGAATGAAAAAAAACACACCGACGGGAGGGGGGACCAGCTGGGGAGTCGATCTCCACAGCCGGCAACGACAGCTGCAGAACACCTGCAGCAAGAAGAGACCACAGAAGACAATAGAAACAAGAAAGAAGAGGAGGAAAGGGCAACAAAGAAACAACAGATGGTCAACCCAGAGGAAGAAGAAGAGGAAGAGTATGGTGAAATAGAAGAAGAAAAGATAGGCAAGGTAAAGGATATACTTGCTCTTATTAAAGGATACATGGAGTCATTTAAAGAATGGCAAACATAGGAATTTAAGGATTTAAGAAAAAGAATAAACAACACAGAAGAGAAAATAATTAAAATGGAGATGACCTTAACAGAAATGGGAAAAAAAATGGACAAGATGGAAGAGCGGGCAGTAGCAGCAGAAATGGAGGTAGAAGACTTAAAAAAGAAATTGGAGAAATCTAATAAAAAAACTAAAGAGACACAAGAACTACTAGCTCAAAAAATAGATACAATGGAAAACCATAACAGAAGAAATAACATAAAGATAGTGGGCCTTAAGGAAGATGAAGAAGGCAAGAATATGAGGGAGTTTATAAAAGAGTGGATCCCTAAGACCCTAGGATGTCCAGAACTACAGCATGAAATGGAAATAGAAAGGGCACATAGAGTATTGGCCTCTAAACCACAACCACAACAAAAACCAAGATCTATTGTAGTAAAATTCCTAAGATATACTACAAGAGAAAAGGTACTGGAGAAGACAATGGAAAAAGTAAGAGAGGGCAACAAACCACTGGAGTATAAAGGGCAAAAAATCTTCATTTATCCAGATATAAGTTTTGAACTCCTAAAGAAGAGAAAAGAGTTCAATACAGCAAAGGCGATTTTATGGAAGAAAGGGTATAAATTTATACTAAAGCATCCAGCGGTATTGAAAATATTTATTCCAGGACAACAAAACAGACTATTCTCGGATCCAGAAGAAGCACCAAAATTTGCAGAACAATTACAAAAATAGACTGAGGGAGGAAGACGGGTAATGAGAGTTAAAATGATCACGACTGATATGTATGTGGGTAAAGACAAAAATAGACTGAGGGATGAAGACGGGTAATGAGAGTAAAAATGATCACGATTGATATGTATGCAGGTAAAGAGGTATAAGAGTGAATAGAGATAATGAGCATACATGAATGTATCTGTACTTAGAGGAAAATATAGATAGTATAGACAAGAATTAATAAGGGAAGGTAATGGAATAGAGAGAATAAGGAGGGAATTAAAAGAGGGACCTTTGTGACATATGAAAAGTGAAATCTTTTCTGGGGGAGGCGGGGTGGGGGGAAATAGCGGTCACTGCAAAATCAGTTGACGCTTGCGAGTGGATTCGCAAATCCAAATGGAGAGGGGAGATGTGGTTGTCCGACAAGGGATAAAGGACAACTCAGGAGGTGAAGGGGAGATTGGGGATAAATAAGATAGAAATAGGAGAATAAGGAAAATGTTAGATGTTGTAGGAATGTTGTCTTATAAAGAGTTGAAAATAAGAAAACAGAAATGGAAAAGGAGGAAAGGTAATGATGGAAAAACGGAAAGAGAAGATAAACAAAATATAAAAGGGCTACGCTGAACTATATGTCTTTAAATATTAATGGAATACATAACCAAATTAAAAGGAAGAAACTACCAAATTTAAATGAATAAATGTATTCAATTAGAAAAAATAACATATTGGTTAAGAAATAATATTGAAATATTCGAACAAGTATAGGAGCCTTACATTAAATACAATAGCGAAAACCTACCGGGGACAAACATTACCTAAGTTGATGGAAGGAGAAGGAAAGAAAAGAATGGACTCAGTAGAATTTCTGGTGTAATTTTGTTGAATGACAACATTGTCTGACTGGCTTAATGCAACCTAGATTGTATACCTAAAATGGATGAGAGGGGGGGGGGGTGGGGGGGTGGTTTGGGAGGAAAGGTGGGGGGGGGGAGAAAAAGTCACTGTATATGTGTGAAAAAGAAATAGTGTATATCATGGCTAATGTGATTTATGGTGTGAAAAATAAAAATAAAAAAAAACAGAGCCACCCCCCCCCCACGCCTGTTTGCTGGTGTGCCTTCCCTCCTGCCCATGAGACTATCCTCCTCCAATCCCTGCCCCTCCTCCCCACCATTTTGTTCAGGGCTCAGGGCGAAGCACAGAGTTTCTGCAGCATTTCGTGCTTTACTTCTATATACAGCCCATGCCCTACCCAGAAAAATCCCAACCTACAGCCCTCCGACCCAGGAGTGCCCACACAACACCCCACCCACTCGTGAGGATTCACCACCCTCCCCCTTTCCAAAAACCCCTGGTTATAATACCCCCATATCCATGCCGGCCCCAGGAGGAAGGGGCGATTCACCGTGGGCCGCAGTAAAAGTCGCCACCGCCCTCCATTTGTCTCCTGAAAGCCCTTCCCAGACCTCGGCAAACATCGACCTTCGGCATCTCCCCACGGCCTCAGGGGCCGCCATTCTCGGGGCCGAGGCCCGGCCCCCCCACCCCCACCCTTCAGGCCTCGTCACGGAGGCCCAGTCCGACCTCCATCTCCTCCAGGCCTAATGGAGGCTCAGCCCGACTCCCCCCCCCTCCCCCTATTCCGGGCCTCGTCACGAAGGCCCCAATCCAAGCTCTCCGCCCACCATCCTTCATCTCTCCCGGGCCTGCCCCTGCCTCCCCAACCCCCACACCGGGGAGACCAGCCTCGGCGCCCACTTCACGTTACCCACCGCTTCGCAGCCGCTCGCACACTGAAAGACAGAAGAAGCTCGTTGGAGACGGAAATAGTCTTGGTTCACGTGGTATTATTGCGTCATTTCCTTTCAAATCAGCGAGCCGCTAGGCGGGCGCCATCTTTGAGACTGGCAAATGCAAGCCAGTCTGGCCGTCATTTGGGTATCTAATCCCTTAACCAAGGAGCCTTTCCCCCCTTGGTCCCTTTATAGGCTGACTTGGAGAAATTAAGTCAAAAGGACTGTTCAAGATTCCATTATTGTCATGTAATAAATTTATAGAAATGAGAATCATCCTAACGAACAAGAAAATAGCAATTGACATCTGCCTTAGAACACCCAGCTGCTACATTCTTCCCATATTGATGTCTGGTTGTTAGTCACAGAGCATCACAGATGCAATGGAAAAAAAATCAATGCAGCAGAGATGTGGTTTGTCAGAAGAACACCATGCAGATCATATACGGATAGGGTAACAAACGAAGAAAGTCTACAAAGAATGGAAACAAAACGTACATTAAAGGAATCAGAATTCTTTGGGCACATCATGCAAAGTGATACATTGGAACATTTAGTTCCGACTGGAAAGCTGGAAGGAAAAAGAAGCAGAGGCAGGCAGGGAATGAAAATGATCGATGGATCATTAGAAACTGGGGAGGCAACAACTACAATTCAGGAAGGGGAGGGGTCAGAGACCATGATGGATGGAGAGACATAATCATCCATGCTGAACAGCAAGGCACTTAAACCAACCAATAAAACAGAAAATATGATATAACACAAAATTTCTTTTCATTTTCCAAAAGGCAGAAAAATATTTGCCATAGGAAGAAATTGCCCAGTGCCCCTTACAGTCAGAGAAAGAGAACTTCCCCCTCCCCCCCAGAATCACCAAATGTCCATGGTCTCGCCTCCAGTGCTCCTGTTGCCTCTCGCAGCCATCACAGTCTTCAGTTCAAATCTTCGGCAACCCGACTTCCAGATTCAATCAGAAAGCCCTCGGTGCCGCGGCACCTTCTCACGTCCTGGTTCCAATACCTGGTACCCCTTCAGCCAATCTCCAGCAGCATTCCGCAGCCTGGCGCAGTCGCCTGCAGTCTGCGTGGTTCCTCGCCTTGAGTCACCAACAGCCCACCACCTTCATGCTCTTCAGCCACAGAACCCTCCCTGGTCTGCAACCCCCGTGGGTCATCTCCTCCGCTTCTCCATCTCAGTTGGGGAGGAGGGGGGTGGTCTCCCTGTTTACTGGTGCCCTGAACTTGTCCTCCACTTCCCCTCAGTCTACAACCTCTCAAGGCCCCTGCTATTACCGGTGCCACTATCTTGGGCCCAGACACTGCAATCATGGGATTTTAAAATAAACCACCATCAGCTCCTTTAACAAGCTGCTTAAAGCCTGTACGGAACCGATGATAGTTGGACCCTGCAGGTAAGAGCTGTGTCTCCGCTCTCCACTCCCCGAGGGTCAAAACCAGCGGCAGCTCTACCTTTTTTTAGGGTTTTGTGTTTGGAAAGGGTTAACCACCATTTTACAGATATGATGTTACCTTTCAGCATGTTTCTAGGTGTGTGGCAGCCTGTAAAGCCTGTATTTTAATAGGGATAACATGTTGAGAAGAGGGGACTGGTTTCTTTTGCTAGAGGAAGTCAGGGGCTGAGCAGCATCAATGGGAAATAAAGAATGGTCGATGTTTCGAGCCAGACCCCTTCATTAAGACTAGGAATGTGGAAATAGAAGGCAGTGCAAAGAAGGCAGAGCCAGATTTAGACTTGGTGAGGCCTTAAGCTATATAAAGCTTGGAGGCCCCTTGCTAAAAAATTACAATACAAATTATTTTCAAATGAATGCATTTACTGATTACATATTTAACATTTGGTAGCTTGATCTCCATCATAGATTATAATATAGTGCAGCCTGGAATCAATACTTACATGTAATTTTTAAAATAGTTTTAACATACATTAATATCTTTTTGAGGCCTCTGTGATCTTGTGAAAAAGTGGAAAGGTTTTGGAATGAACTGAGTTTATTATTAGGGCAAATTATGAAGATAAAGGTACCAAAGGATCCAAGAATATTTTTACTAGCAGGTATTTATGACAAGGATAAAATTGAAATTGGACAAATACCAAGAAATTTTTTTTAAGTGTTGCAATAGCAACTGCAAAGAAATGTCTAGCGATATGATAGAGAAGTGTTATTAAGTAGATGGCATTTTTTCTTTGGCTTGGCTTCGCGGACGAAGATTTATGGAGGGGATAAAAAGTCCACGTCAGCTGCAAGCTCGTTTGTGGCTGACAAGTCCGATGCGGGACAGGCAGACACGATTGCAGCGGTTGCAGGGGAAAATTGGTTGGTTGGGGTTGGGTGTTGGGTTTTTCCTCCTTTGCCTTTTGTCAGTGAGGTGGGCTCTGCGGTCTTCTTCAAAGGAGGTTGCTGCCCGCCAAACTGTGAGGCGCCAAGATGCACGGTTTGAGGCGTTATCAGCCCAGTGGCGGTGGTCAATGTGGCAGGCACCAAGAGATTTCTTTAGGCAGTCCTTGTACCTTTTCTTTGGTGCACCTCTGTCACGGTGGCCAGTGGAGAGCTCGCCATATAACACGATCTTGGGAAGGCGATGGTCCTCCATTCTGGAGACGTGACCCATCCAGCGCAGCTGGATCTTCAGCAGCGTGGACTCGATGCTGTCGACCTCTGCCATCTCGAGTACTTCGACGTTAGGGATGTAAGCGCTCCAATGGATGTTGAGGATGGAGCGGAGACAACGCTGGTGGAAGTGTTCTAGGAGCCGTAGGTGGTGCCGGTAGAGGACCCATGATTCGGAGCCGAACAGGAGTGTGGGTATGACAACGGCTCTGTATACGCTTATCTTTGTGAGGTTTTTCAGTTGGTTGTTTTTCCAGACTCTTTTGTGTAGTCTTCCAAAGGCGCTATTTGCCTTGGCGAGTCTGTTGTCTATCTCATTGTCGATCCTTGCATCTGATGAAATGGTGCAGCCGAGATAGGTAAACTGGTTGACCTAGATGGCATAATGAGATGTGAAATTGTAGACCTTTGGAAAAAATTACATATATTTAAGGAATCGAGTTGAAAATTTTTATACTATTTGGAAACCATATGTGGATTTTATGGATAATTTTTCATCTACCTTATCCACTCTTAATTAGTAATTTTTAATAACAATTAATGATGGTCGATGACAATATTATTGTATATTAACTGGTAGGTGTTTCTTTTCTTACTTTTGGGTGGGGGGGATGAGGAGAAAATATATAAAAATACGTTTATTGTATCATTAGCTGTGGATATTTGATTAATGTTCTATTCATTTTTTTCCTGTAACAATGTAAACAATTAATTTTTTTTTAAATATATTTTTGAGGCCCTTGTGGATTGTGAGGCCCTTAGCTTGTTTAGCATATGCATAAATCTGGCACTGGGCCCATGTGCACAGTATAAGAATTGCCTGCAAACAGTGAACTTGGAGGAATGAGAAGTGAAAGTGGACTGTGAACCAAAGAACTTTTCTGAACTTACACATGCGCTGGGAAAAACCAGATTGGACTAAGATAGAGCTAGGTAAATAGGGGAGAAGATACCGGAACATATACTTTATAAGTGGGATGAAAAGCTGGTACGATATAAAGCTCACCAGTATTGCATCATTTACTCAATATATGGAAGAAGATTCATTTAGAGAGGAAAAAAACAAATTACCAAATACCAAAATTATTATTATTATTTTTTTTAAATTTTTCACACCATAAACCACATTAACCATGATACATACTTTTTCCTTTTCAAACATATACAGTGCCATTTTCTCCCCCCCTCCCTCCTCCCATCCCACCCTCCCTACCTCCCCCCTCCTGTCCATTTAAAGTACAAAATCTAGGATACATTAAACCAGTCAAACAATGTTGTCATTCAATAAAAATAAACAAGAAATTCCACTGAGTCAATTCTTTTCATTTCCTTCTCCTTTCGTTAATTTAGGTAATGATTGTCCCCGGTAGGTTTTCGCTATTGTGTTTAATGTAAGGCTCCCATATTTGTTCAAATATTTCAATATTATTTCTTAAACTATACGTTATTTTTTCTAATGGAATACATTTATTCATTTCTATATACCATTGTTGTATTTTCAAATTATCTTCCAATTTCCAGGTTGACATAATACATTTTTTTGCTACGGCTAGAGCTATCTTAACAAATCTTTTTTGTGCATCCTCCAAATCAATTCCAAATTCTTTGTTTTTTATGTTACTTAGGAGGAAGATCTCTGGATTCTTTGGTATATTGTTTTCTGTAATTTTATTTAATATTTGGTTTAGATCTTCCCAAAATTTTTCTACTTTCTCACATGTCCAGATTGCATGAATTGTTGTTCCCATTTCTTTTTTACATCGAAAACATCTATCAGATACTGTTGGGTCCCATTTATTTAACTTTTGAGGTGTAATGTATAGCCTGTGTATCCAGTTATATTGTATCATACGTAACCTCATATTTATTGTATTTCTCATCGTTCCAGAACATAACTTCTCCCATGTTTCCTTTTTTATCTTTATATTTAAATCTTGTTCCCATTTTTGTTTAGTTTTACCATTTGTTTCCTCATTCTCCTTTTCTTGCAGTTTAATATACATATTTGTTATAAATCTTTTGATTATCATTGTATCTGTAATCACATATTCAAAGTTACTTCCCTCTGGTAAACTCAGACTGCTTCCTAATTTGTCCTTCAAGTAGGATCTCAATTGGTAATATGCCAGCACTGTATCTTGAGTTATATTGTATTTATCTTTCATTTGTTCAAAGGATAATAATCTATTTCCTGAAAAACAATTTTCTATTCTTTTGATCCCTTTTTTCTCCCATTCTCTAAAGGAAAGGTTATCTATTGTAAAAGGGAGTAACTTATTTTGCGTCAATATTAGTTTTGGTAATTGATAATTTGTTTTATTTCTTTCTACATGAACCTTCTTCCAAATATTGAGTAGATGATGTAATACTGGAGAACTTCTATGTTGTACCAATTTTTCATCCCATTTATATAATATGTGTTCAGGTATCTTTTCCCTTATTTTATCTAATTCTAATCTAGTCCAATCTGGCTTTTCCCTTGTTTGATAAAAATCTGATAGGTATCTTAATTGTGCGGCTCTATAATAATTTTTAAAGTTTGGCAGTTGTAAGCCTCCTTTTTTATACCATTCTGTTAATTTATCTAGTGCTATCCTCGGTTTCCCCCCTTTCCATAAAAATTTCCTTATTATTTTCTTTAACTCCTTGAAGAATTTCTCTGTCAAGTGTATTGGCAATGCCTGAAATAGGTATAATATCCTTGGAAAAATGTTCATTTTAATACAGTTTATCCTTCCTATTAGTGTTAGTGGTACCAAAATTATTATTGACGCAAAATCAGCTAATCCCTTTTACAATAAATAACCTTTCCTTTAGAGAATGAGAGAGAAAAGGAATTAAAAGAATAGAAAATTGTTTTTTTGGAAATAATTTATTAACATTTGAACAATTGAAGTACAAATATGGAATAACTCATGGTACAATGTTCGCATATCATCAACTACTTGAAGGATAAATTGGGAAGCAGTCTGAGTTTACCAGAAGGAAGCAGCTTTGAATATGTGATTATAGACACAATGATAATTAAAAGATTTATAACCAACATGTACATCAAGCTGAAAGATAAGGAAAATGATGAAATAAGCTATAAACCCAAACAAAAGTGGGAAAAGGATTTAAACATAAAGATAAAAAATGAAACATGGGAAAAGTTATGTTCTGGAACTATGAAGAATATAATAAACACAGGGTTATGCATGATGCAGTATAATTGGTTACACAGGGTATATATCACGCCCCAAAAGTTAAAAAAATGGGATCCAACATTATCAGATAGATATTTTCACTGTAAGGAGGAAATGGGAACAACAGTACATGCAATTTGGGCATGTGAGAAAGTGAGAAAGTTTTGGGAAAATCTAAATCAGATATTAAATAAAATCACTAAAAACAACATACCAAAAAATCCAGAGATCTAAGTAATATAAGTAAGGAATTAGGCCTCAAACTGGATGAAGTGCAAAAAAGATTTATTATGATAGCCTTAGCTGTAGCAAAAAAATGTATAACGTCAACTTGGAAATCAGAAGAGAGCCTGAGAATACAGCAATGGTACATGGAAATAAATAAATATATTCCATTGGAAAAAAATAACATATAATTAAAAAAATAAAGTCACATTATTTGAACAAATTTGGGAACCGTACATGGAACATAACAGAAAGGGCTTGCCTCGGAACTCCCTAAAATGATAAGAAGACAAAATGACTTGATCCAGTGCGTAAAAGTAGATGACACATTTTTCTTGTTTATTTTTCATTGTGTGATGACATTGTTTAATGGCTTTATTGTATTGTATATGTTGAATGTTTATTGGTTTTGGAGGGGGGTGGGAAGGGGGGAGGAAAGGTAGGGGGAAAAAAAGGGGAGAAAATGCCACTATGTATACTTAAGAGGAAAATGTTTGTATGCATTTTGGTTGATATGGTTCACAGTGTGAAAAATAAAAAAAAATTTAAGTTAAGTTAGGTAAAGTAATAGTGATAAGTTAAAGTTTGATTCTATTTTCATGTTTAATGATAATTAAAAGCAACTTTTGTTTAAGTAACCATTTGTCTTGGTGAATATCTATTGCTGCCGGGTTTATGGGTCCTCTGGGCTCCTAACAATGGAAAGGAAAAGTTTGAGATGATATATACAAGTAAAAAAAATAAAGATTGTTTTGTAAATTTGAGAGTCTTGGTTGGTTGGTGTGAGCAGTTTTTTCACTGCCCATGGGACGAAGCTCTTCCTCAGCCTGGTGGTGATCCTCCTGTATCTCTCCCCTGATGGAAGCAGCTGAAAGATGCTGTGTGCAGGGTGGAAAGGGTCCTCAGGATGGAACCTGGGTCACTGGAAGTGTGAAGCAGCAAAACCACCAGCAAGAAAGTCTGCAGACGCTGCAATTGTAGTTAAAAACACGCAGAAATCCTGAAGGAGCTCAACCGGTCTTGCAGCATCCATAGGAGGTAACGATATAAGAGCATCCTGGCCAGCTGCATCAGAGTGTGGTGCAGGGAAATGGATTGGAGGTCAATCCACAGGGTCCTGCATACAGTATCCTTCAGCCTTTCCTGTCAGGGAAGAAATACAGGAGGATCAGAGCCAGCACCACCAGGCAGAGAAACAGCTTCTTCCCACAGGCAGTGAGAATGAACGACCAAAGGAACTGTTTGCACTAGCCATCTGAGATGCTACTATTTATTAAACATATTTATTTATTTTTATGTATGTATATTTGTCCTGCATATGCATTGCTGTATGTCTGATTGTGTGTTTTTATGTTTTGCTCCGATGACCAGAGAGCACTGTTTTGGATTGTACTTGTACAATCAGGTGACAATAAACTCGAACTTGATAAAATACTCTGACTTCACACGAAGGACGGACTGCCCTATAGTAACACCACATTTTTTCCTTGTGTCACGTCGTAGACCAGCATCATTTTGTGGCAGAATTACAGGTGAAAAATTGTATAAATTACTTTTGTCAAAATAAATCAATTAATGAAAAAGGTAGAGAAAAATGAGGTAGTGTCTGTGGTTCATTATCCATTCAGAAATCTGATGGCAGAGAAGAAGTAAAACACTAAGGTCCGCAGACACCGTGGTTGAAGTAAAAACACAATGCTGGAGAAACTCAGCAGGTCAAACGAGGGGAAGAAGATGTTTCTTGTACTGTCGGGTGTTCGTCCTGTACCTCCTTCCTGATGGTGGCAGTGTGCTGAGGCCATGGCCTGGGTGATGAGGGCCCTTGAGGATAGAGGCTGCTTTCTCGACACTGACTTCTGTAGATGTCCCTAACGGAGTGCAGATGGCGCTGGCTGAGTTCACCCCTCTCCTCCATTCCAGACAGTGATGCAACCAGTCAGAATGCCCTGACCAGTAGAAATGTATAAGAGCTTTGGAGATGTACCAAATCTATTCAAACTACTCACAAAGTACAGCCCCTGGTGAGCCTTCTTTGTAATTGTCTCCACATGGAGGCCCCAGGATAGATCTTCAGTGATGGGCATTGAAGACCTCTGCATGATGAGCTGCAGCCTCCAGGGAGCGGACTACCTCTATTGTCCTGGTAAGTGAGGCAATGTTTTTCTCCAGCAGCTTCTGTTGGGTGCTCCTTGAGCACAGCCCTTGCATGCAGGCATTCCCAAATCAGTTGCTCCACTTCCCCTTTGGAAGACCCAGGAAAGCTAGCTCACACAGAGCCCCCAGATAGGCATCTGCCGTCTCACCTGGCTGCTGGGACCTGATGCTGAGCAGGTACTGGGCGTAGACCACACTTGTCGGGTACTTGTACATGCTCTCCAGGATGGCCATCGCAAGTTTGTAGTCCATGCAGTCCTTGACGGCCTGGAAAGCTCGTGGACCCAGCTTGGTGTGGGGTACCATGAGCCGTTTCTGTTTGGTGTTGATCATCTCAGCCTGTGTTAGGATGATCGCCTCAATCATGTGCTTCCAGATGTCAAAGCATGCCTGGGCATCCAGGTGTTGGGGGTCGATCTCCAGGCTCCTGATTGTCAGAAACTTCTCCATGATCTCTCTTTAAAATTTTTACTGGAATAAATTGTGGTGCGCTGAGGTAGCATCAAGCAAGCACAAAAACTCAAAAGACTGTACAACAGGCTTTATTCCAGTAAATGACTGAACACCAGTTCAAGCCTTGGTGACTCCCCATGTGACTGGCTCTGGAGGGGCCAGCTCAGGTCTATATTCTGGTCGGCTGATTGACAGCCGGCCAGATGGAGTCAGTCCCCCAGGTGGTCTTCCTGCAGATACAGAGATCGCCCCCTGCAGTAGGCTGGTGGTTGTATCACCACACTAACACGAGGCCTCACATTGCATTGTACTAGCCCTCCCACAGTGCAACATCATCCCTGAATCATTTGGTAGCACACTCACGTCTGAATCAGATTCTGGATTCAAATTCCACTTCAGACAATGAACTCAGCTTTGGCTCAGCCAGATGCAGAGTACTGAGGGAGTGCTGCGCTGAGAGAGTGCTCCTTGTTGAAAGGGGACGCAATCCTTGGGAACAACAGAGAGGGGGTGATGCACAGTTAGAAGGCAATACAGAGATAGAGCCACATGCCATGGAGTATAGCAATAGAGGCAGTTTGAGGGAAGTGGCACCACAGTGTAAGAAATAATGTTGAAGCAACAAATGAGAGCGGGCTACACTGTCAGAGCTGCAGAGAGGAAGCACAACATACTGAGTGACTGGGCAGAGTAGTCACTGGCCAGGAGAGTTGATGGATAGATTAATCTCCCAGCATTAAATCAACACATTAACCATGGCCACCTACTCCAGTGTCTTATTCTGCTGATGAGAAGAAAAACCAAGCACAGTCAATGAAGAACTGAGAAACGCAGAGCTTAAGTGTCACCAGAACACAAATGCGTGTGGTGTTGGTGTGTGTGTTTTGTGTGGTGTTGGTGTGTGTGTTTTGTGTGGTGTGGGTGTGTGTGTTTTGTGTGGTGTGGGTGTGTGTGTTTTGTGTGGTGTGGGTGTGTGTATTTTGTGTGGTGTGGGTGTGTGTATTTTGTGTAGCGTGGGTGTGTGTGTTTTGTGTGGTGTTGGTGTGTGTGTTTTGTGTGGCGTGGGTGTGTGTGTTTTGTGTGGCGTGCGTGTGTGTGTTTTGTGTGGTGTGGGTGCGTGTGTATGTGTGTCGGTGCCTGTGGATGTGTATGTGGGTGTGGTGTGTGTGTGGGTGGGTTGGGTGGTGTTGGTGTGTGTGTTTTGTGTGGTGTGGGTGCGTGTGTATGTGTGTCGGTGCCTGTGGATGTGTATGTGGGTGTGGTGTGTGTGTGGGTGGTGTTGGTGTGTGTGTTTTGTGTGATGTGGGTGCGTGTGTATGTGTGTTGGTGCCTGTGGATGTGTATGTGGGTGTGGTGTGTGTGTGTGGGTGGGTTGGGTGGTGTTGGTGTGTGTGTTTTGTGTGGTGTGGGTGCGTGTATATGTGTGTCGGTGCCTGTGGATGTGTATGTGGGTGTGGTGTGTGTGTGTGGGTGGGTTGGGTGGTGTTGGTGTGTGTGTTTTGTGTGGTGTGGGTGCGTGTGTATGTGTGTCAGTGCCTGTGGATGTGTATGTGGGTGTGGTGTGTGTGTGTGTGTTTTGTGTGGCGTGGGTGTGTGTGTTTTGTGTGGCGTGCGTGTGTGTGTTTTGTGTGGTGTGGGTGCGTGTGTATGTGTGTTGGTGCCTGTGGATGTGTATGTGGGTGTGGTGTGTGTGTGGGTGGGTTGGGTGGTGTTGGTGTGTGTGTTTTGTGTGGTGTGGGTGCGTGTGTATGTGTGTCGGTGCCTGTGGATGTGTATGTGGGTGTGGTGTGTGTGTGTGTGGGTTGGGTGGTGTTGGTGTGTGTGTTTTGTGTGGTGTAGGTGCGTGTGTATGTGTGTCGGTGCCTGTGGATGTGTATGTGGGTGTGGTGTGTGTGTGTGGGTGGGTTGGGTGGTGTTGGTGTGTGTGTTTTGTGTGGTGTGGGTGCGTGTATATGTGTGTCGGTGCCTGTGGATGTGTATGTGGGTGTGGTGTGTGTGTGTGGGTGGGTTGGGTGGTGTTGGTGTGTGTGTTTTGTGTGGTGTGGGTGCGTGTGTATGTGTGTCGGTGCCTGTGGATGTGTATGTGGGTGTGGTGTGTGTGTGGGTGGGTTGGGTGGTGTTGGTGTGTGTGTTTTGTGTGGTGTGGGTGTGTGTGTATATGTGTCAGTGCCTGTGGATGTGTATGTGGGTGTGGTGTGTGTGTGGGTGGGTTGGGTGGTGTTGGTGTGTGTGTTTTGTGTGGTGTGGGTGTGTGTGTATGTGTGTCGGTGCCTGTGGATGTGTATGTGGGTGTGGTGTGTGTGTGGGTGGGTTGGGTGGTGTTGGTGTGTGTGTTTTGTGTGGTGTGGGTGCGTGTGTATGTGTGTCGGTGCCTGTGGATGTGTATGTGGGTGTGGTGTGTGTGTGGGTGGGTTGGGTGGTGTTGGTGTGTGTGTTTTGTGTGGTGTGGGTGTGTGTGTATGTGTGTTGGTGCCTGTGGATGTGTATGTGGGAGTGGTGTGTGTGTGGGTGGGTTGTGTCTGTCATTGTATGCTGTATGTGTGTATGTAATGCTGAGTTTTCACTCCCTGTAGGGTGGTTGTCAGAGCAACAAACAATACTGCCACACCCTGGAGTCTGAGGCTGAACACACCCAGCTGTGGATCTTGAATCTCTCTTGCTGATAAATGCTTAACGTATGGCCCTTCTGCGTAATTTTTCAACATTCTTCGATACGGTAACTTTGTGTGTTAAAACTTTCTTTTGACCCATAACAGCGTCCAAGATTACATTCAGAGTTTTAGTTCAACTTGCCAAATTTAACAGAGCAGCTCTTGTTCTGGGAACTCTGACTCATTCACTTTTCATCCAGAATGTTCCAGTCGATTTGGGGAGGGAAACAGATTTTCAGACTATTTCCTGAGACATTGTTATCACCATTATAACAACCCACAGCACTTAAATGTTGTCGCAAACAACTCAGCACCTGCAACCTGATCAGTGGAGTGAATCTGTCATACAGCTTAAAGATCCTAAGTACATTCCTCTGTAAATATTACATTAAATCTTCATCTGCAGAATTTCAATCTGGTGACCATAGGGCCTGAATCCAAAGCAAGAGACAACCACTTGTATCTTTCGTCCTGACAGAAGTTTGTTGGGTAAAACACATGATCATTGATGGACCATCAATATCTGGAGTGTGATGTCCTTGCCCTGGGCATGTTTGATGAGACATTAAAGGGAGCTTCATTTTGTGTTGAACCAACACTGTACTTGCCTTGGAGAGTGTGTGATCAGACAGTGTGGAGGGAGATTTACTCTGTTTGAAACCCACACTGTACCTTCTCTAGGAATGTTTAATGGGACAAAGTGAAGAGAGCTTTACTTTACTTTGTTTCTAACCGCCCATCCTGGGAGGGTTTGATGGTACAGGAGAGAGGGAACATTACTCTGTATCTAACCCACACTGTCCCTGCCCAGAGAATGTTGGATGGGAGACGCCCGCCTGGGAATATTGGCACGATGGTATACAAGGGTAGCACATAGCAATAATCCTGACAATTCCCTTTACTGCATCAAAACCCCTGCATGTTGAACAATTGTCAGATAAAAACATCGATGGCCACAAAGGCACAGAATGTAGCAAGCAGATTTCCTTTGGAGAAACATTAGTGACTACAGCAGCTGTGCAGGATGGGCCAGTGGAGGTAATGGAGCCAATACAAAAGAGACATCTGTGTGGGCTCCTCCTTACCAAGTTATCTGCAACATCTGTTTTGGACAGTTATAGGTCAGACCACTGGGAGGACTTTGCAGCCCCATTCTCACCTACCGTATATATGCGTGTAATAGTCAGGTTTTGGGAATCAATTTGTAGGGTAAAATTTAAGGACGTGGACTATTACATGCATACTACTTTTAACCGCAGTAAGTGCCTGTGCTGTTTGAGGCATTGGGAGCTCAGATGGGCAGGCAGCAGGGGTCAGGTGTTAAGGCCACATTCAGGGCATTGGTAACTCAGTGGGCGGGCAGCCAAGGGAGGATCCATGGTTGGGGCATTGGGAGCTCGGATGGGTGGGCAGCCAAGGCGAAGATCCGCGGGCAGGGCATCGGGAGCTTGGGTGGGCAGGTGGCCGAAACAAGGATCCACGGTTGGGGCATCGGGAGCTCAGATGGGTCGGCGACCAAGACGAGGATCTGCAGTTGGGGCATCGGGAGATCGGATGGGCAGGTGGAGGGGGCAACAATCTGTGGTTGGGGCGGCAGGAGCTCAGATGGATTGGCATCCAAGGGAAGGAACCACAGTCAGGGCATCAAGAGCTCAAATGGACGGGCAGCCTGGGCCAAATTTAGGGGGTCGACAGGCCTGATCTCCCTACATGAAGAAGGATTCACGTAGTAGGAGTGCAGCAAAGTTTCACCAGATCTCTGCTCAGCTGGTCTGTACTCTAAGGATAGATTTAACAGTCTAGGTTCATATTCTCTTGGATTCATACAAACAAGATGTGATCTCATCGAAGAGCTTAAACTTCTTGTGGAATTTGCCAGGGAAGATCAGGGGTGATGTTACTCCCCAGGTTGGGTTGTTTGGAACTTGGGTCTCAACTTGGGTTGTTTGGAACTTGGAGAGGGTCAAAAACTTCAAATTCCTGAGGGTCAACATTTCAGAGGATCCATCTTGGAGCCTCCATGTCGAAGAAGGCTCACCAGCAGCTACACCTTGTGAGGACGTTGAGGAGATTCGATACGTCACCGACATTCCCTTGAAAACTTCTACAGGAGTACCTTGGAGAGCATTCTGTCTGATTCTGGCATCACTATGTGGTACAGAGGTGCCAACTCTCAAGGCAAGAAAAAACTCCAGAGGAATGTTAACACAGCCTGCAACGTCTTGGGCACCAGTCTTCACTCCATCAAGGACATCTACAAGAGACAGTGTCTTAAGAAAGCAGACTCTATTGTCAAGGACACACCCCCCCCCACCCTCACCCAGTCCATACCCTCTTCACTCTGCTACCATCAGGAGATGGTGCAAGAGCCTGAAGACAAGCACTCAGCAGCACAAGGACAGCTTTTTCTGCTCTGCCATCAGATCCTGAATGAGCAATGAACCACAGACACTGTCACACTTCATCTTTTCCTGCACTATTTTTATTTATTTTTGTAAGGTGGTTTATATGCAAAACAACAAATTTCATGACTTGTTCATGACAATAATTTTTGATTCTGACAATTCAAGGCAACTAGAGGAGGAGCAATATCTTCATCCAGAGAGTGGCAATCTTTGGAATTCTCTGTCCAAGTCAATGAGTAGATGGAAGACAGGAAATCAAGGAAAGTAAATTAACGGACTCGAAAGGCCAACATGGCCTGTTTCCGCTCCGTAAATGGTTATATGGTTATAAAAGATGCACTTGGAACTAAAATATCCACTGCTTCTATTCATTACGATAGTAGTTCTTATAGGAATGCTCAATGGGACAGTGCAGGGGGAGGTTTACTCTGTATCTGGTCCATGTTGAGTCTGCTCTGGGAGGACTCCATGGGAGAGATTGGAGAGAGATTTATTTTATAGCTAACTGTTTTGAGTCTCAATCCTGTTCCTGCTGGGCCATTTAGCAGTGAGTAGTCATTAAAGTGAATCTTGTCGCAGTCCTGAACTCCTGTAACATTGCACAGAAACAGAATTGCTGATTGGCGAGCATGCCTAACCAGTTTCTGCTCCCTCAACCTGGCGCTCGCTCGATGTCACCTCGTTGACCTGGTTCATTGAAGAAACTCTGTTTCTCTCTGAATTATGCTGTGAAACGGTTAAAAAAAAGCTATTTTCTTTTTTTTTAAAGAAAGGTGGGGATTGTAAAGCGGCAAATTCCTGAACTACGAGTAAGCGTTTGTAGGAGGCAGGGCAGAGAGAGCGAATCCAGGAACCAGTCAGCATATTGGACTCTGATTGACAGGCGCCAGGGCTGGGCAGGGCTGGGCTGCCTTTAAACAGCAGCCCTCAGCAGATGCAACGCATCTGTGCGAAAGAAGGTAAAAAAAAAGGCGCTTGGGTGGTGGTGGTGGTGGTGGAGACAGTTTAATAGGGGCTAACTAGAGATTGGTTAATTGCCGAAAGTTTATAAGCTGTTGTAAAATAGTTTACGTGATTAGTTCCTTCATGTCTATTTCCGCAGTTAATTAGTAGAAATTCAATGGTTAATGCATTTAGCAGGAATTAATAGATTTATGACTAGTTATCTAATTGTGAGTTAAATGATATTAATTATCTAAATTCTAACCAACGATCTGGGCGGTTTTTGTTTACAAGTGCTTATGTATCGGGGCTTGTTTGGAGAAAGTTTCTGGCATTTTAAAAACTTTGTTTACTTTTGCAGTTAGATAAAAGTGTTATTATTTGGCCTCTTCCCAGATCAAAAGACTAGCTCTGGCCGAGGAGGCTTGGAGACGGGGGGAAGTGGGTGGGATGAGATCGGTGCGAGAGAGGTACTGCCATGGGACACCGCCTGCCTCCTCCCTAGTCTTGTTTTCTTGTCCCCAGGCTCTCCACCATGTCGAGTCTATCCAGGGTCGAGGTGGCGATGCAGAATCTGATGGATATTTTCTATCAATACGCCAACGGCGACACTTACACCCTGACCAAGAATCAGATGAAAGTCCTGGTAGACACGGAAATGAGCGTACTCACCAAGGTAATCCTAATGACTATGTTGGCGTAAAATACTCCCAGGGTGTGGGTGATCGTGAATTACAAGTGTTCCATCTCCCACTTGGATCACCGTCCCTTGCTTCCCCACCACTGACTGAACAGCATCTTCCATTCGAGTTGGGAGAGGGAAACGGGCATCTGCAGCAACTGAGCCGGTTACACGGGACTCTGGAGCAGAGGAGGAACGCAGGGGGAAGTAGGGCCACTGAGTTGAAGTAAAAACACAACGCTGGAGAAACTCAGCAGGTCAAATAGTGTCCTTTTATATAGCAAAGACAAAGGCTGGAGCCCTTCATCAAGCTTGGAACGTTGGCTCTCTATCTTTACTATATAAAGGGCAGTTTGTGTTATTACTTCAACCACAGCGTCTGCAGACTTTTGTGTTTTAACTTGGAGTGAGAGAATGCCAGTTGAGATGATAGTGGGCCAAGATTTCTAATAGCTGAAGCAGCAGTTGCTCAACCACATCATTCCCCTGAGGAAATGGGCCAGGAGGAAAATATTTAATGTATTCCTGTCTATTTGGCAACTCTTCAGATTGACCAACAATCAGGATGGTGTATCTCCTCTGCAGAGGCTGCTGGGGTGAATCAGTGTGACCATGTTGCAGGTAGGATGAGTGAACTCCAGCCCAGTAGTTAGTCTTCCCCAGAATTGGTCCAATTCCCGGTTTGAAATGTGGGTAGTTGATTAGGATGGGGGGGGGGGGGGGGGGGGGGGAATCTGAGTGCAAGTGCCGAGAAAGCACTGGAAGTATAATGGCAAATGTTAGGAGGGAGTGGCTTCTGGACAGTTGCCATAACTGCACAATCAAAGTTTGAATTAAATTTGTGTCAGGCTAGACTAAGCAAGTCAGTAGCACCCTGGTTCCAAGTGACACATCCTGACGTGGCCTTCAAGCATCTCCTGAGTAGAGAACAAGGTAGACCAGAGGGCCAACAAATACACTTTGAACGTAGACGAAACTGTAACACAATGGCTGCTGGAAAATGACTTCAAATATCATGTGCAGATTCTACCAAATCTCTGAACGCTTCCTGTTCTGTTCTGATTCATAATTCATAATTACATAATGTGTAGTATCTAAGAAAGGGAGTGGCAATTTAACTCATTCTGTGCTTATCCTTGGAATGTTTGAAGCTGCACTTTGTCTGAACTTCTTACTTTGCTACAATTACTTTTGTCAAATAAGATTCATTCCATCTAACCCTTGCTGAACCCGGTCCTGTTTGGCAGGACAAGGTAGATTTTTATTGCGGTCTCTAACCAAGTCGTTGAGGGATTGCCTAGGACCAGATTTCAAGATTCTTTGTATTATATAATACACAAAATTTGTTAACTTTTGCCTCCTGTAAAGTCACAGAGGTGCCACTAGCATTAACAGGTGATTCTCAACAATAGGAGATAGGCAAAAGAGACCCTGTAAAGACTGTATGTATTCACCTCTAGCACACCCCCAGCCGCTCAGCTTTCTGTTCAATCCACTGGCAAACCTGAGTTCTAGATTCGAACTTCCAATACAATCAGGAAACTTTTGTGGAGTTTGTTTTTACAAATTGTTGCTGCATTTAATAAAAATGGTGTGAAACTCAAGTTTGCAGATGCTGCGAATATAGTTTAAAAAAATACACAGCATACTTTATATCTTAAAGATGCATAATTGACATTTTGGGCCTGAGGCCTTCATCAAGGTATGAGCAATATGTAGGCAGGTGCCCTAGTAAAATGGCGGGGGCACCAGTCCACAAGCCATGGTGTCATAGGTGGATATGGAAGGGGGGCACAAGACAGTGTTAGGGGGACAGTGAGAGCTACACTGCCTCGCAGGTTCCCACACTAACAACAGCTTCCACAGGACTGGCACCTTGGATTCCTCCACTACTGGATCCTATAGCCCCCCCCCCCACTACCACTCCTTACCCTTCCCAATCACCTCCCCCCATCATTGAGCTCCTTTCTTACCAGCCTGCTAGCCCTTAGATCCTCTAATCTTTCCAGCCCTCAACCACCCCTCTCCTCGTTCTGCCTCCTCCTCCCCATGCAACCTTCTGGTACCCCAACATCCTCTGTCTTGTGCACCCCCTCCCAGATTCAACAATGGCCTAGCTGTGAACCAGTGCTCCTCCCACCTGCCTACATATTGCTCATACCTTGATGAAAGGTTCAGGTCCAAAACATTGGTTATGTATCTTATCTTTACTCTGAATTCTGCTGTGTGACCTGCTGAGTTTCTCCAGCGCTGTGTTTTTAATAAAAATGGTGCCTTGGTTCTAAGATGCACTCTGAACCTTGTAGTGTCCATCATTCTTAGAAGGCCTTATCCAGGCATGAACTTTGCCGAGGAAGAGGGTGAGGCAGCTGGAATAGATGTCAATTGATGGCCTGCTACATGGATGGGTGGCCATCTTGGCCAAGAGGGGAATGAAAAGATCTCCCAGCTGTCCAGCCACATACTTGGTTCCCAAGGATCGGGAACATGCGATGAATACAGCCAGCCTTCAGGATTAGCTTGCTTAAATATTTAGACAGGACCTACAATCTCTAGTCTTCCATCTGTAAAATGAACATGGACTTTGTCCAGGCATGGGTTTCTATAAATCCCCTTAAAATGTGGTTGCTCTGTGTCCTCCTTAGATTTCTTACTGCCATTAAGGTAGGTAAATGGGGAAGGTCCAACAATAGTGTGAGAGATGGCTCACTTGACCTATGGGTCAAGCTCCCAAGGAAAGCTTTGTAGCCTGGATTTGATGACCTACATCAATTTAAAGGGGATTGGCCTGGTTGGAATCACTCCACATTCTTAAGCCTCCTCAGAACACACAAGGTATAAGTCCTGGTGTTTTTAAGTTCACTCCTACACCATCTGGTTGTCCTGACAACCAGTCTTCCCTCCCATCCTGAACTTTCATAGTGGGGAAGTACATTGACCAAAGGCAACCACATTCCAAATGCTGAAAGAATTTTGCAATGCACTTCAAATGGAGATTCAGAACTATGAAAACAACTTCTTTAATTTTAATTTTAAAAAAAATTATAGCAGGGGAGAAGCCAATTCTGGCTATTTAAATGTGCTGACCAATTACACCCAAGTTAACCTACAACCCCATATATTTTGGATGGTGGGAAGAATTGGAACACCTGGAAGAAAGCCATAGACACGGGGAGATCATAGAAACTCCTTATAGACAGGACCAGATTCAAACCCAGGTCACTTGTGCTGTAATAGGATCACACTAACTGCTCTATTAACTGTGCTGCCAATTTCCTATTACTTCAGGTGAAATCAATGAGTTGCCTCTAGATTTTAACAAGATCCCAGCAGAGGGGCACTCTGTTCCTGTCCTGAACGTTTGCTGGGATAATGTAGGGGGAAGCTTCACTTTATATCTGATCCTTACAGTATCGTCCATGACGTGAAGAAACCAGTTTTTAAGCAATTTCCTATTTTTACATCTCTCGACAGAATAAAAAGAACGTTGAATACTTTGACAAGTTGATGAGAGACCTGGATTTTGATGGTGACGGAAAATTGAATTTTGAGGAGTACCTTTCATTTATTTCAGGAATCACGATTTCCTGTAATGAAATATGGATGCAAAAGGAGCAACAAATAGCACAGTCTTGTAAAAAGTAACCTACCGTCTCAATCATGTGAATATACTGGAGTCTTCAGTGATCAACCTGTGTAGTGTGTTTGCTCAGTTTTTAATCTAAATAATAAAATGATCACAACAACCAACACTGGGTTTTCTTCTTTGGCTGCCAGTTGGAGTTGTGGGCTTTGGTAAGAGAGAGTAAGGCAACAGAGGAGGAAGAATTTTGTTTAGAAGGGCCAGTTTTCACAAACCTGTCATAAACTGGAAAAAATTGGTGCTGCTCTTTGCCAATGGTACATCCACAATATTGGAATGGAAAACATGTCCAGAGGTCGGGTTCTACTTTAAGAATCAGAGGTTTCCTATTTATTGAAAACATTTGCGATCTCAGAAAATATTTCAGTAAGCAAAATTTCAAATCCAAAGTATATTTATGGAAGTTTTGGCACAATGAATGGCTTTGTTGGAGAGGAGTCACCATTTAAATTTAGACATACTGCACGGTAACAGCCCTGCTGGCCCACAAGTCTGTGCCACCCAAATACCCCAATCAACCTAAAACCCCCGTACGTTTTAAAGGGTGAGAGGAAATCAGAGCACCCAAAGGAAACCCATGCAGACACCTAGAGAACATACAAACTCTTGACAGACAGTGGCAGATTTAAACTTGGGTCACTAGTACTACAAATAACTAACCATGCTGCTAACTGTGTCTTACATGTTTCTCCTAGAGTTCAGTCAGCAGGGAGTATGCATTTAAAGTAAAGTGTTAAACCTAGAGAACGGGTTGTGAGCTGGAATTTGCAGAAAGGGGTGTTAGAAGCAGAAACCTAGTTTTTCGGTGGTACCTAAAGGAGCATGCAAAAGCTGCAGATGAAGTTGCTTATGGTCAAACTGTGGTTCTTTCTCACCCAAAACAGCTCTGATGGTTAGTTGGCTGCCTTCTGGAATTACTAATGTCTACGATTCAAGGATTCTGCCGTAAGACCAGTGTGAGTGATATTTAGCACAGAAGATGGGAAATATAATGCAAACCATCAGCAATACTAATATATGAAGTTTTCCAAGCATATGGTGTGAACCCTATGATCTCACTTTCTGTCAGAGAGTCACTGAGGAATCCTGGCCTAGATGCTTCGTGACAGCATTTTTTTTATTCATTAACCCAAATGTTGACCAGAGAAAGTCATTCTCAGTGGGCATTGTCACATTCAGCAGATGACTTGGCAAGTTCCTCTCGATTTGGCAGGCACAGGGGAGGAATCAACACCTTGCAAGTCAAGAGATTCCCCATAAGTAGAAAAGGCAAAGATTACATAGGTGAATTTTACAATGGGGCCCAGAAAAATCCCAGCCTTAATTGTATATTTTTGGTAAGTTTTTAAAAGCTGCCTGGAAACGCTGAAGAATAAGAGCTGTAGGTTCTGGTGAAACATAGCTAGTTTTCAGTTGAATCTACCCTCAACTCTCCTGCAGTGTCTTAGGCAGAAGTGCAATGTTCACAACCTCATCACCCTGAGCTACACTTAACTTCCACCTGTGGCTTATCTGCGCTTCTTCCAATCATAAATCCGGTGCTGTCTGTAAGGAGTTCTCTCTATGAATGAGCTAAAAACTTCCCACCTTCCATAAATCAGAGCTCAATGAAAGTGGTACAGGCTATCAACTTATGCCACATTTCCTTGCCATTCCTGTACTCTGACTTTATTGCTCTGGCAATACCTTAATTTTAAAATTCTCTGTTTTCTTACCTTCTCTCTATAACTGTTTCCAGGATATTTACGACTCCAGTTCATGTTTGAATTTTGTCTCCTCCACTATTAGCAACTGTCCCTTTAAACCACTTGCCTTCAAATTTATTATTAGTCCAATTACTTCACCTGGCCTGGTGCCACCTATTGTTCGACAGGGCCAGAGGTCAATGAGATAATCAGGGAGCAGAGGAATAGATGCTGTTCCATCAGCTCTGGAGCCATTCCTGATTTATTAATTTCATTGGAAGTCCTGTGAAGAGGAAGAACGGAGCATTATTCATGACAAAATTAATGAAAGACAACAAGAGCGAGCATTCTACTGCAAGCCTCATCAGCGGTTTACCTTTAATTATTGCCTTTCTGAAACACAGCAAGTTACTGACTTGTTACATGAAATGGGTGAACTTAGCATTAGAGAAAAATAAGAAAACGTCACAGAGTCCCCCGTCAGGTGGAGTTTCAGGAACAGAGTTGGAAGCATTCAGTTTGAACAAGCAATATACAGGAATCCATGCTCCAAACAGACATATTCCAACAAATAGATTTTGCAGAAGAACATGGCTCCTTTGCATATTCACCAGCTGAAATTTCTATCTAATTGGGAGTCTTAACACATGCCAAAGTGGTTCCTCAGTTTAATATCACTGGATCTTGATTCAAAAGGAGATGAGGACGTCAAGGTATTGTCAGAGCAGTTGGTCATTCTGATGGCTGAGATTTGCAATTTGCAGAGACGTACATCTTCCTTACTGCATGAGATAAATCGAAAAGAACATCCGCTCCTACTTCCTGATCCTTCTAGACTAATCCCTCCCACCTAACATAGAACAGATTCCATTTTACCAGCTATATTTTGTTGCATTTACAATTTTGTCATGAATCCACACAGTGAGTGTGCCAGTAGCAACTGTATTTCACCATCAAACCTTTACAATCACGCAACAGGTGTTTCACTGTAAAACCCCCAGAACTCACAGTGATCAGGTTCATGGAATAATCCACACTGCAATTAAAATGAACAGGATTCGGCAAATGGTTGAGGAGAATTCATTTCCTTTCCCCATTGGTGTCAACCCAGAGTCTTTGCCTCAACAGTGACAGGCCAGCAGCTTTGTGAGCTCAACAAGTCTCTGAGCTTGGCTTTCATACTGCTGTTACCCCTCCCATCGGAGGAACATTCTGCAGGTACACATTTGGACTTTACTCTCCTCCAATTTCAGGTACAAGCTGCACATGCCCATCAATCTGTTCCTTCAGCACCGATGTGTCTTCTGAATCGCCGCTTGCTCCAGGCGTAAGTAAAGTTGGACTGGTGTTACTGGAATCAGAGCTCAGCTCTAACGTGTTGGAGAGAGGAGGTAACGAGTTGCTTGGGTTAAGACCAAAATCCTCATCTTCCACATCTAGGGACTCATGGATACCTATCCTCAAAGCACAAACAAAGATCAGAGTGCCACCCACAGCAACCCAGATTATAAGCCTATGGCAATATGCCTTAGACATGGATTTATGGCCCCTGGACATAGACAAAATGGAAAAATTAGATAGATTTCAGGACTGAAAATTGAATCAATCCTTTCAACCAAATAAACTCCTTCCATCTCCTCCTCCTGTACACTTCTCCATCAAGCAAGGTGTTATATGTTGATTGCAGATGGTCATGTGACTTCCCTGTCTGAAACTTATTCAGAAGTCACACCACTTGGCAATCAAGGTTGGACTCCAACCACCCACTAGTGCACACCTTACCATTGGGTCATTTAAATAACTCAGTGTCCAGCTAGATGCCCAGCTCAGAACAGTATAAAACATTGATGCATACCACATTTTTTTTCTCTGCCTCTTGGTGCAAGTCCCAGACATTGCTCCAGGTCATGTCGCTACTGTGGACATCGCTGGAGGAGTCGTGGGTAAGATGTGAACTACATTCAAGTTGAGCTGTAGTACTATGATAGATCAGTGCTTGCAGGGAGCCACACTCCTGTTGGTACAGGAATCGGGAGTATGTTTGGAAGTCCCTGTCTGTGAAGTGTGTACACGTGTCGGATAGATGGTCATTGGTATTGGAGTCCAACCTGGGCCGATGTGAATGTCTATAGTTATTTAGTAGTAATTAAGTATTGTTTAACATCTTCCCCGGTTTGTCTCCTGTGTGTTCAATATAGTTACCTTTGATTGTAACACTTGTGACCAGACTCGTCTCTGTGAACCCAATGAACCTGATACTTTCCAAACACAATACTATCCCACATCTATGTTCTACCCTGGGACTGTCATCACTGAAATTTAGAAGAATGAGAGGGGATCTTATAAAAACATAAAATTACAAAAGTCAAATTTAAGATAGAGGTAGGCATGTTGTTTCCATTGGTAGGCAAGACTGGAACTGGGGGATATAGACTCAAGATTCAGGGAAGCAGATTTAGGATGGAAATTAGGAGGAACTGCTTTTCCCAGAGGGTGCTGAATCTATGAAATTTACTGCCCATTGAAGCAATGGAGGCCATCTCAATAAATACATTTAAGACAAGGTTGGATAGATTTTTACATAGTAGGGGAATTAAGGGATTTGGGAAAAAGGCAGGTAGGTGGAGACGAGCCCATCATTAGATCAGCCATGATCTCACTGAAGGGTGGAGCAGGCTCGATGGGCTGGATGGTCTACACTTGCTCCTATTTCTTATGTTCTTATCCCCATCCAAAGCCAAGCAACCTCTAGCCATCTCTCCTCCCCAACCCCCACTGGGCAAGACTGATAAAGACTGATCTTTCATCTTTTCGGTGTAGCTGACTGGAGGAGATATTACCTCATTAATGGATGGACACTAATGCTCACTCAAACATTCCAAGGCAAACTATTGTTCACACTGTTGCTTCAGCTCATTTGTTCCCTGGGGGTCGAGAGCAGTTTGATGCCTTGACTCCGGCTGCTGATCAGATCACTGAGAGAAGGTGGAGGGGCTCAGCAGGGCAGGTAGCAGCGGTGGACAAAAACGTTTCATCAATATTTCAGGTCAGGACTATTTATCAATAAATCATGCTGGATGACCGTGTGTGCTGCCTGACCCACTTGAAATGCTTATAAAGGTGTCCAGTACCGGGGCTATCTGTGCAGTAACTCATTAATGTCTCAAGATATTTTAACCTTTTTTGGATTTTTTTCATGCAGTTTTTGGATCTTTGGCTAGGCCAATGCTTGCTGTCAATTTGAAATGCTCACTGTCTCTCCATGAATGCTGCCTGACTAGCTGAGTCCCTCTACCATCTCTTTGTTACTCAAGATTCCAGCATCTGCAATTTTTGTGTTTCTCCAATGAAAACATGAAACTTATTGTTTGACTTTCCTTCCTCTAGTTGACGTGCTAACTCCTCCCCTTCCCAAGAGATGCTGCACTTAGACAGCAGGAATGCTCCAGAACATCACTAGGGTTCACAGACAAATAGGCCTTTTAGATCAGATCCAAGTTCCACACGAGTCCTCCCCTAACCACACACTTCTCTGTTTATATCTCTCTCCAATGTGTTTTATCTAACTTCTTAAATCTAATTCCACTCATGACATCTCCCTGCTAGAGTTCTCCACTGGGGAAAAGATGCATATAATGGCATAATGGAATATTATCTTGCAGTCTCAATACTAGCTAGTAATACAATTCAAATCCAGAAAAGTTCTGTACATGACTCCCAAACCAAGATTAATATCATTAGTTCTATTTTCCAAAAGGTATTAACTATCTACGCAATTGAAGAACAATTGGTGATAGACAGCAAGTATTGGCCTAGCCAAAGATCCAAACACTGCATGAAAAAAATCCCAAAAAAGGTTAAAACATTTTAATGAGTTACTGCACAGATAGCCACTAGTACAGGACACCTTTATAAGTGCTCTGTCCATCCATATCAAATACATTGGATTGCAGAGTCAATCCAATTTTCACTGTGCTTCTACATGTGTGTAAAAACACATTTCAAATATGGACAGACTTGCTGACTTTCCCCTCCATAGCAGAAAGGTACTGGTGCACAGTTCCATGCCTGAAGTGTCCCTCCAGAGATCAGCTAACTCAGCAGAGAAAAGCATTGCTTGGTGAGAAACACGCTTTACGTGCAGAAACTGAAAAGTGAGATGTGGATTCCAAGCTGAATAATTATTCTCCCAAAAAAATCAAAATCAGTGTACCACCGGTTTCCTACTCATTAACCTCAAAATTGGTCCGATTGGTCTTTGAATCCTCCAGGTCAAACCCAACCCAATTGTTCTTTTCCCGCAGATCTACTTGGAGGTCTGCTACACTATCCACCATCCCCTCCCCACACCTACTTTATATGTTGAGAATAATAGTGCTTTCAAAGCTTTCACCCTCTTCTCTCCACACCACCCCCCCCCCCACCCATCTTACTGTTCCAGTTACTCAATCTATACCTATTCTCTCCAGATGTGAACAATGCTTATTTAATTCTTCCTCTGATTAAACTAGTCTCAATAAAAATTTACTGAAAGTTCAAGAATTCAGAATAGCCAGTCGTGGGAATGTGTCATATCTACTGATTGTCACTTGATAGAATGAGAGGTGGCAGAGTGTTGTCTCCACAAATCTAAGCAACCCGAATATGAATACATAGGTTACTAAAAACTGCAGTCCCCCTGCCATGTACTCACAGCTGAATGCTTCTGGGTGCTGTTTTGAGAGTTTGTCCTTCAATGTCCTGTAGGGGGAATTTAAAAAAAAATCAAATGACATCAGACATTCACAGAACAGTTTGCATTAATTTTTCCAAATAACTTGCTGAAATTTGACTACAGAATCTGAATGTTACAGCTTGGTGTACAGCAATAGTGCCTTTAACTTTATGCAGACTATGTACATCACCCATACCCAGCTCCTCCCAGGCCACGTGTAACAGTCCCTGCTCAGCATATCCAGCAATGATCTATGTTGTTACACGTTCCCTCTAGTGGTTGAAACCAGTACCGAAAAAGAACAGAAGTTGACATGAAGTCTGCGGACACCACCAGTTAATTTCTGTCATCTACATGATCCAACCACCAGAAACATCTTCACCTCTCCACCTTCCATAGAGACCGCTCCCTCCGGGACTCCCTGGTCCACTCATCCTTTTCCATTAAATTCCCTGCGGCTGCAGGAAGTGCCACATGTGCACCCACACCTCCTCCCTCACCATCATTCAGAGCCCCAAACAGCCCTTCTAAGTGATTCACTTGTTAATCAGCAGGAGCCATCCACTGCATCCAGTGCTCTCATTGTGGCCTTTTCTGCATCGGGGAGGCTAGACGCAGACTGGAAGATCGTTTAGCTGAGCACCTTTGCTCTGTCCACATCAATGACAGGCATCTCCCAGTGGCCACCACTTCAATTCTGTGTCCCACTCCCATGCTGACATGTCTGTCCACGGACTTATGTACTGCCAAACCAAGGCCATCTGTAAATTGGAGGAGCAAAACCTAATATTCCATCCGGGCTCTCTCTAACTGGAAGATATTAACATTGACTTCTCTGGTTTATGTACCCTACTCTCTGTTCCCCCTTCCTTCACTTTCTCTTTGTCTTCTTTCTTTCAGCTCTCCACCCCATGCCCTCTTCTTTCAAGAGCCATCCTTCCCCCTGCCCTCCACCCACCAATGTTTGATGGTGTGCCCTCCCTCCCTTATCCACCTATTACGTCTTGCCTTTGGGAAGTTGTTCCTCTACCTCCCCACCATTTTGTTTGGGCGTCTGCCGTCATTTTGCTCATCCCTTGATCCCCGAAACATTGGTTATGCATCTTTATCTTTGCTCTATAAAGGTCACTGTTTGACGTGCTGAATTTCTCCAGCGTTGTGTTTTTACTGCAAAAAAAGTCAAACACTGCATCTGGCAAAAAATAACTTCTCACAAATCTGAACCCTTTCTGAATACACAATAGTCATGGAGTGTAATTTTTTGAGGGGGCTATTGCTGACCAATGCCTTCACGAAGTAACTCCTTATTCTCATTCGATGGGCATCGGAGACCAGATATTGGGACAGGACACCCAGGTGATTTTCTCAAGAGACTCAGAAGGAGGACTTAAGATAAATGTTAATGAAGGGAATCATGGGTCACTGAGGCTTTACCACTAAGATTGGACAAAGCAAGGGAAAATCCAGGTTCAAGCTCCTGCAAGAGGCCGTGGTTAGGGTTGGGTGGAGGGAAGAGGGGTTAGTAAGGCCCTAGATTCTGTAGAAATCAAGTCGTCTGAAAGGATGAGGAAGGGGGAACAAGGATTAGGGGAGGCTGACTACGAAGGAACTTGTTGGAAGGGATCCCAGAGGATGTGAAGGGGAAAAACAGTGAGTGGGAAAGTGTATGGTCATGAGTGGAAAACTGAGCCATGACGATGGAGAAGATGAAGTAGGCAATAGGGGGATACGATCATGAACACTGCAAGAGAATGGGACAGCCCTCAATATTGGATGGATGGGAAGGTGAGCATTCAATAGGGACATTGTCTGGAACTAGAGAACAGGACCCAAGATCGTGTTCTATGGCGAGCTCTCCACTGGCCACCGAGACAGAGGTGCACCGAAGAAGAGGTACAAGGACTGCTTAAAGAAATCTCTTGGTGCCTGCCACATTGAACACCACCAGTGGGCTGATCTCGCCTCCAACCGTGCATCTTCTCGCCTCCAACCGTGCATTTTGGCGCCTCACAGTTTGGCGGGCAGCAACCTCCTTTGAAGAAGACCGCAGAGCCCACCTCACTGACAAAAGACAAAGGAGGAAAAACCCAAACACCCAACTCCAACCAACCAATTTTCCCTTGCAACCGCTGCAACCGTGCCTGCCTGTCCCGCATCGGACTTGTCAGTCACCAACGAGCCTGCAGCAGACGTGGACATACCCCTCCATAAATCTTCGTCTGCGAAGCTAAGCCAAAGAAAGAAGAAGGAAAGAAGAAGAAGAGAACAGGACTGTGCAGCCATAGGGAATGTGAATAGATGGGAGTGGAAAATGATAACGACAGGAGATAGTGATGTGCAAAAACAAAAATGGTATAGAGGAATTCTTCCACTCTAACATTCACTACCTCACTTCCTGACACTCTACCTGATCCGGCGGAAGATACTATCGAGATCCTTTTTCATTTCCACAAGAGCACGGGTGTGGTGCAGGTATCGCTCTGTCATCTGGTTCAGCCTCACATTCGACAAGTTGTTAAAGTTCAGCAACATCTCATTTGTTTTTTCAAAACGGTCCAACCTAGGAGGGGAGAGGAGGCCATAAGATGAAGGTAAAGGTTTGAACCTGAAATATTAACTTGGTTTGAATTTCACAAGAATGAGGGATCTTCTTCTAGGAAACCACTGTTATTGTCAATTGATTCTTAGGCTAATTAAACCTGGGGCTAAATGCAAACACTTCAGCACAAAGCTCAGCAAGAGTCAATATCTCAAGGACCCCAATTCCAGTGAGAGTTGGCATCTGCTGAAAATTATCTCCGAAAGAAGTATTTGCTAAACGTATCTGATTGAGTATCTCTATCTGTGGATTTATCTATACCACATGATGACCTTTTACATTTCAACCCATCTCTACACTATCAGCAAATTTATCTCCAGACCTTTGTTGTCGTCATTCTAGTCAAAGACACAAAATGTAAGACATTGAAGCTCCAAAGCTGATTCCCATGCCACATCAATGATGCACTTTGGAAGATTGAACTTGAAGGCAGAGTACATGGTTAATGGCAGGATTCTTAGCAGTGTGGATGAACAGAGGGATCTTGATGTCGAAGTCCATAGATCCCTCAAGGTTGTTGCGCAAGTTGATGGAGTGGTTAAGAAGGTGTATGGTTTGTTTGCCTTCATTGGCTGGGGGATTGAGTTCCAAAGCCATGAGGCAAAGTTGCAGTTCTATAAAATTCTTGTTAGACCACAGTATTATATTTGTTTCTGGACACCGTATTATAGGAAGGATATGGAAGCTTTAGATGAGGCACTGAGGAAATTTACCAGGATGTTGCCTGGATTAGAGAACAAGTCTTATGAAGGTTGACCAAGCTGGCACTTTTCTCTTTAGAGCAAGAGGAAGGGAGATGACTTGATAGAAGTGCACAAGATTATGAGAGGCACACATAGGAGCCAGCACTTTTTTTCTTGGGTGGTAATGGCCAACAACGTACAATTAGGACATTTAAGACTCTTAGGTAGGCACATGGGTATAAGAAAAATAGAGGGTTATGGGTGTGAGGTTGGGAATGTTAGATTGCTGGTGGAATATACTGTAGGTGGTACAACGTGCAAGCTCAAGGGCCTGTCTATGCTCACTACCTATTTCAGCTTACTTCCTCTTCCCCGTTAGGCATTAATTTTATTCATTCCAAAATATTACTTCCTACACCAAAGGATTTCTGCAATAACTTTCAAATACCTTCTGGAAATCTATGCAGCAAGTTCATTGTATTCTGTTAATCTTCTGCTTTTGTTACTCTGCATAGATATCCAAATGAACAAAAACAATTTCTCTTTTACAAAAGCATGTTGACTTAACCTGATTGGCTTGAATTTTCCTCACTGCCCTGCTATAATGACTTGAAAAATAGCTTCCAACATCTATCATAAGGAAAATATTAAGCTGACCTTCTTGCAAGTTCCAGCTCGCTGCATTCCATTCTTTTTGAATAAGGACATTATACTTGATGCTTTACAATCTAATAAAACCTTCCCTGGTCCAGGAAATTTTAGAAAATTAAAACCAATGCATCAACTGTCTAATTGGATACTTCTTTCAGCTCCTTAGGATGAAGTTCATCTAGAGTCTTGACCAACAATGTACTCATTAGCACTGAAAGGGATTGTAATTCTCCAGCCAATTTCTAATTTACAGTTATTTCTGGAGTAATAATTATATTTTCTGCACTGCTTATGCAAAATTTGCATTTAATTAATCTGCCATCTTGTTTCCATAATTAGGGTCGGCACAGTTGGCGTAGCAGTTGGTGCAATGCCTTTACAGTGCCAGCAATCGGGACCGGGGTTCAAATCTTGCATTGTCTGTAAGGAGTTTGTATATTTCCCCGGTGTCCGCGTGGGCTTTAAATTTAAAATTAAATGACTAAATCCACTTTCAAGATGAACAATGTTTGTTTTAACTTTTTATAAATATCTATTAAAAACTTTAATTTATTTGGCTATTCATATTCTTTTCTTCCCTTACTAATCTTTATTTTCTTTGGTTTTATTTTTTTTTCTGATTTTCTGATCTTTAATTATATATTCCTTCTTCAGTTCTCATACTATCTAACCACAAGTTCAAAATAACTTGGTTTTTATTTTGCAGTGATACTCAAAGATGTTTTAAATAAAACACATTAGCAGAAAATAATTAAGCATCCAAGGTCCAAAATAAAAACCAGTATTTAACAACTTTGATGGAAAATATTCAGCCACGTTGGCCTCATAAAGCCTGTGCAAATAAGGAAGACTAGTGACAATGTTGATCTGCTTTGGATGAGTTTCACTGTAAATAACTGGAATGAACAGCGCAGTTGAAGGGCCCGATAATGAAGAAAGCAATGTTTCAAGTATCAAGTCATGTGTTTGCTCTACATCAGTGGTTTTCAAA
Source organism: Narcine bancroftii (assembly GCF_036971445.1). NCBI lineage: Eukaryota > Metazoa > Chordata > Chondrichthyes > Torpediniformes > Narcinidae > Narcine > Narcine bancroftii. Next base: position 259,696,814 of record NC_091471.1, on the reverse strand, counting down.
CTTTTTCTTTCTACTCACTTTAAGTAATCCCTTACTAATCACAAGCACTTATGGCATAGGGATTACTTAAGGTGGTATGTGAGTAGAAAGAAAAAGTTTGAGAACCACTATTTTAATCATCCCTAATGGACTCGTTATGTGCACGGTTTCACAACTCCAAAGGAAATGAGCCAATGACAAATTTTTCCCAAGCAAAATATTTCAGTAACAATTAGTCTAGAGCAGTGGTTCTCAACCTTTTTTCCCCCACTCACATCCCACCTTAAGTAATCCCTATACCTTAAGAGTTTAGTAATCTGAGAGCACCTATGGCATAGGGATTACTTAAAGTGGGATGTGAGTGGAAAGAAAAAGTTTGAAAACAACTGCTCTACATCAAGGGCAGGGCACATAGGTTAGACAGTGGTAGCAGCAACAACGTACTCACATGTGTCTCTGTGCCTGGACAATGGCATTAACGTCTTCACGGTTCACCATGCTCAACATTCTGCTGCAGAACACCTCAGCAGCTGATGTCTCCATCCCTGTGACAGCCTGGATTGGACATAATAAACCATTATTTGGAATATAGACTGTAGAAGCACAGTAGTCTATACCACTCTCCGATAGTGTAATCAATTTTCAACCCTGCAGCCACAACTTCAACATCGTGTCATATTGTGACAGGCCTGTTATCTGAAGCACTATTATTTGGGGGCTTATACAGTGAAAGAGCTGTACCCATTGGGCTACAACAATGTGCTTACAAGAACCCACAAACGTTGTATTCATGTTACATCAGTTATGTTCCCCAGTGTAATACAGTGTAATGTTCCCCAGTGTAATACAATTCCCACCAGAATACATGTTACACTACAAAACCTACATCTGCTACTACTGCATTCAGGAACAGATTCATTCCACCAACATTGCACCTGTAGGCATAGCAACAGATCTACTTAGTAAAGACTCATCCTTACCAATATTGTATCTAGTGTAATGTGGCAACAGATCTACCCCAGTAGTATACTCACATTCTTCAGTAAACAGACTTGACCCAAACTTTGCTGTGTCTCAGTGTTTTAAAATGAGAGATATGTAGACATCATTAAAGCACCCTGGCATATCACAGAAACCACTCCACAGCCCCATGTCCCCTGATGCTAAGAATGATGTGCTGGCTGCTTTCAGGAGTGTGAATCTAAGGAAAGCATCCAGTCTGGACTGAGTACCTGACCTAGTATTAAAAGCCCACGCTGACCAACTTGCCAATGTATTAATGGATATTTTCAACATCTCCCTCCAGCAGGGTGTGGTACTCACCTGTTTCAAACTGATATCAGAAGAGTGTGGTAACCTGCCCAAGTGACTCGACCAGTGGCTCTCACATCTATAGAGTTGAAGTGTTTCGAAAGGCTGTTGCTGAAGCATGTCAGCTCCTGTCTGAGAGGGAACATGGACCTGTTCCAATTTACCAACAGATCTACAGCAGATGCTATCTCACTGACTCTACACAAAGCCCTGGGACAACTGGATAGCAAAGATGCATACATCAGGATGCTCTTTATCAACTACAGTTCAGCATTCAACATCATCACCTGCTCAATATTGATCAACAAACTCCAAGATCTGGGACTCAACACCACACTGTGTAATTGGATCCTGCATTTCCTCACCTCCAGACCACTTCACTGAGGATTGGTAATAACATTTCCTCCTCAATCTTCACTGGAGTACCATACGGCTGCATTCTTAGCCCTATGCTCTATACACCTATAACTGTGTGGCTTGGTACAACGATACCATTTTCAAATTTGTGTGGATGGTTTCAAAAGGGGCGATGAGTCAGCATACAGGAGGGAGACTGAAAAATTGGCCGAATGATGCACCAACAATACCTCACACTTAATGTCACCAAAACCAAGGAGCTGATTATTGACTACAGGAAGGAAAATCCAAAGGTGTATGATCCAGTGATCATCGGGATCAGAGGTGGAGGAGATGAACAAATTTAAGTTCTTGGGAGACACTATCTTGGAGGATCTTTCCTGGACACCAGTGGCATAATAAGGAATGCAGGTCAGTGCTGCTACTTCCTCAGGAGTTTGCAGAGGTTTCGTATGACATCAAAAACCCTGGCAAATTTCAGATTCGGATTTATTGTTAGAGTACATGCATGACAAGTAACCCCTTCTACCTGTCGCATGGTCAGCAACTAAACTGGCTTCCTCACTAGGCTTGCCTGGTGTAGAGGGTGGTTAGACACCCTGCAGGATGAAAAACAAGACCTGCCAAAGGGTGCACTAACTCTCTTGTAGGGTTATCGGCCATCTGGCAAGCACGCGCCCTGAACCGCGGAAAGGGGAATCCCTTGCCTTGAAGCTGGGTCTGGCCATCATTCACTGCAGCAGAATTTCCCCCAGCCTCATCATGCCGCTGAATCTGGGAGGGGATGTTGAGAGGGTGGGGTCTGGCCCTGTGCAACCTCCTCCAAAATCCATTCACATACATGCTGTTCCTTTCTGAGGAGTGGGGTATCCTCATATCAAACCCAACAAATTGACTGAAAGGAACCATTGTCGTCCTGTGGGATGGATAGCCAGAAAAACCCACATACAACCCTGAGATTCTTTTTCCTATGGATGAAGCAGAATGCTAGTGAAAAACAAATGTAAACAAACTGACTGTGGAATACATAGAAAAATAAAAAATTCACAATGAATTTAGTGATTTGGCTCCAGGAAAGATCCTTCCTGACTCCTGACAGTGAGCTCACGCTCTCCGCCTCTAGTTTTCCCTTCCTGAAGTCAACCATCAGTTCCTTGGTTTTGGTGACTCCATTCGGCCAAGCTTTCAATCTCCCTCGTGTATTCACGGACTGGACCCCCCCCCCCCCCCCCTCCAACCCACCCTTCCCCTCTCCTCAGCCCTCCCCTCACCCCTCAGCCCTCCCCTCTCCCCCCTCCCCTCACCCCACCCCACCCCTCCCTTCCCCTCTCCTCACCCCACCCCACCCCTCCCTTCCCCTCTCCTCACCCCACCCTTTCCCATTAATGTGGTACTAGCCATGATCGCGCCAGAACAGCGAGGGGGAAAGAGTCCTGACGCAGGTCCCCACCATTACTCCACCCCGACCGGGGTATCTCGAAGCTCCGGCCGCTCCCCCGTCTCTCTCTCCCCCCCACCGACCGGAGGCCGGAGCCTCTGTCCTTTCTCACCGGTCGGGCCTGCGACTCCAGGACTGGGCAGGCTGGCGGTGCCGAACTCCCGCTCCCCTGCTGGGCCAGGCCAGGCCGGGCCGACTCGGTACAGCTTTTTTTCCGGTTCCTCCACAGCGTCACCCTGGAAACCGGAGCGCGCATGCGCACCGACTCCTCATTACCCGCCGGGAATACGGGATCCCCGAGGTGGACGGAAGCTGGTTGATGCCTGGCGATTCTCCCCTTCCGCGGCGCTCCCTCAACCTCCCCTCTGCTGGTGCGGGGCTCCCTCGGCTGCCCCTCCCCTGGTGCGGCGCTCCCTCAACCTCCCCTCTGCTGGTGCGGGGCTCCCTCGGCTGCCCCTCCCCTGGTGCGGGGCTCCCTCGGCTGCCCCTCCCCTGGTGCGGGACTCCCTCGGCTGCCCCTCCCCTGGTGCGGGACTCCCTCGGCTGCCCCTCCCCTGGTGCGGGACTCCCTCGGCTGCCCCTCCCCTGGTGCGGGACTCCCTCGGCTGCCCCTCCCCTGGTGCGGGGCTCCCTCGGCTGCCCCTCCCCTGGTGCGGGGCTCCCTCGGCTGCCCCTCCCCTGGTGCGGGACTCCCTCGGCTGCCCCTCCCCTGGTGCGGGACTCCCTCGGCTGCCCCTCCCCTGGTGCGGGACTCCGGCGATCCCTCGACTGCCCCTCAGCCAGTGACCCCTTCTCGTGTCTGCTCCCTCAGTGTATCAGAAGCCCCATCCCATTCAGGGCAGGTCTCTGTCAAAGCTGCCTTTCCAATAGTAGATACTCAGTTAGCAAAATTAGCCCCTCAATACAGCCCCATTGATGTGCAATGCTCCCTGATGAGGGGTGCTGGAACAAAGTGACGACTCTCCGTTAAGGAATTTCATGATTGTTACATTCTAAATGTAGTATTAAGTGACAATAATGGAACCTTTTTTTTTTAACCTTTTCATAGTGACCAGAATAAGAATGTTTTTGATCAATTTCTCCATGTGGTCCTGGTGGAGTTGCCAGTCTTTTAATGGCAACCCTCGCTGATCAATGTCCCCCCCCCCACCCCCCCACATGATGGACTGAATAAGGGATGGAGCCAGATGTTGGGACATGACACAAAGGTTCATGACTGAGGGTGTGGAAGAGTCTCAGGAATGTGGAGCAATCCTCAAAAACTTCCCCTAATTGCAAGCATCAAATTCAGTCCCTGAAACCCTCCAGCTCTGGAAGCTGGAGTCCAATGTCACTCCACTCTGTCCCTGCATACCAGCCCACACTATAAAGAGGGATTTCCTTTATGGGTTCCTCTTAACTTTCTTGATAATGTTGAGGGTTTTAATGCATGAATCTCAAAAAGCTGTATCCAGGTGCAGCAAGTAGAATTATCATTAATTGTTCAAGAATCAAATACAAAAGTTAAGAGATCTTTAGTTCTGGTTTGCCAATGAATAGAACAGGGGTTTGTGCAGCTGCAGAGGCTGTGAGAGTGCTGAAGATGAATCCACGGACACTATGTGTCTGAAAGGACTCTCTTTTGCTTCTCTTTCTCTTACTGTTAAGGGTGCCAGGAAATGCTAATGGAAGCTCTTTGCCTTACGGCAGGCAAAAGGAAATTTTTTGTATTATTACATGACAATTAAAGGAATCTTTAAGTTGGTTCACAGACACTCCGACTCCTGAGATCCATGCTCTGGATGGGTATGTATTTACAAGTTTATGTTCCATGTAGACACAATAAGACATACAGCATGGTAACGGCTCTTGTGGCCCATGAACCCATGCTGCCTGAATATCCTAATGAACCTATAATTGTCATATACATTGTACAATGCACATATTCAAGATTCCTTTAATTGTCATGTAATAATACAAAAAATTTCCTTTTGCCTGCCTTAAGGCAAAGAGCTTCCATTAGCATTTCCTGGCACCCTTAACAGTAAGAGAAAGAGAAGCAAAAGAGCGTCCTTTCAGACACATAGTGTCCGTGGATTCATCTTCAGCACTCTCACAGCCTCTGCAGCTGCACAAACCCCTGTTCTATTCATTGGCAACTAGAACTAAAGATCCAATCATCCAATTTGATGAGGAAGCCTTCAGTGCCCAAGGCCCTTTGGGAGCCCTTCTTCCCCTCAGCATCCTTTCGGTCAGATACCTGGTTCCTATGAGCCAGTCTCTGGTAGCCCCCAGCCTGTGTTGGTCCTTCAGCCCTGAGCTTCTCACGGGTCCACTGCTGTGGTCACCATCCTGAAGGGTCTTCTCCCATGTTTCTTCACTATGGGTGGCGGTCTCCTCGCTTCTTGTCCCCTGCTCCAGAAGCTACTCCCACAGGGTCCGCAACCCCTCATGGTCCACTGTCCAGCACGGGCACTGTCATCTTGTGAACGGACCCCGTGGTTGCATGATTTAAAAAAAAACCACTTCTTTAACAAAGCATTTAAACCCTACACTATATGAATTAGAACCAGACAGTAGGACCCAGTGGAGCAGCACTATCTCCACTCCCTGCTCTCTCCTACACACAGACACTGAAGTTATTACTTACTGCAGTTGAACTGGTCCTTTGTGGAAATTAAAAAAAAACTATACTAAGTACTTAATTGAATTAAAAAGATAATATACATAAAAATATAGATAATATTCACAGTTACCCTCATGCAAAAAAAGGTGACACAGCAACAATGTTGGAGCAATCTCTGATTAGTGTGACAAGAGGAAGTTCAAGAGCCTGAGAACTGTTGGAAAGAAACTGTTCTTCAACGAAAAGGTGCTGGTCCCCAGACTTCTGTACCTTCTGCCTAAAAGTAGCAGTGATGTTGCAGCCAGGGTGATGGGGGTCCTTTATGCTGTTGACTGCCTTCTAGAGGTAGCACCTTAAATGTGGAAGGTTTGCAGCAGTGTTAGAAATTTCAAGGGGGACTACTCCTCAGGGTTATGGCTACACTTCAGTTCTTGATCCTTGTGTGGGTTGATGGAGGGTCTTCTTGCCACAAGATGGCCATTTTCAGGATCAGGCAGTGGGCCTTCGGATGTCTGTCATCATGGACGCCTATCCCTCTTCCAGGATTATATTCATCCCAGAAGAGCATTCTGACTTGGAAATATATCATTGTACATTCATTGTACCTATCACCATCACCTTCCAAATAATTAATGGATGGGCAATAAATGCTGATCTTCTTGGCTTAATTACTTTTCATTCTGTAGTTCATATTTCAAAAGGAACCTTGATATTTGGTTTTCTACTGCGCATCACAACAGACTAGAAGGCTACGATTCCATGATCATCCTGGTCTGTACTCACCTCTAAAAGTGGCCATAACTCTTATTAAATCTGTAATGCAGATGAAAGACCATTCTACATACACCACCATTGTTTTCTATTCTTTTACTCACCTTCATCCTAAGACCCCTTTTTGTATATGTGTGTGCTTATTTTGGGGTTTAAAATAACATAATTTAAGGTTTATTTTCACCCAGAGAATGCTCTCTGGGTGAACCCAGATGCTGAAGTGGTCATCTCTTCTTTATCTACTGTTGTTCTTAGTTTTCTCTCCCATCCCCCTCCATTACCAATGATCTCTCCCTCTTCCTGTCTCTCTTCCTCTCCCACTTTGGACCAATTCCATATCACCTCTTGGCTTCTACCCAGCTTATTCCTCCCTTCTGTGCCAAACATGATGTCCACATCAAAGTTAAACTCTGCTACCTGATAAATATCCCTGCATCCCCTTCTTATTCATGTGTCTATCTAGAAGGCTCTTAAGTTCTACTATTGATTCTTCTTTGTAACACTGACCCCTGTGGAAAACCACTGGTTACAGGCCTCCAGCCCTGACAACACCCTTCTCCCACTACCCTTTGTCTTAATGAGCCAACTAATTTTGTATCCAAATTCAACTCATGATGGATCCCATGAATCTGTACCTTCTGAATCATTCTACCTTGAGGGATCTTTCAAACCCCTTAACAAAGTCCATGTATACAATATCCACTACTCTGAACTCATCAATCAACTTTGTCACCGGAGGAGTCACGTGATGGAGTAGTGGCCGGACGGTGAACTCCAGCCCTCTCCAGAAAAGTCGGGAAAAACAAAGGAAAACACAAAGGCACAGAAATAAAAGTTACAGAAAAGTGAGTATAAAGGTGGAAAGAAGATGGCGACAAAAAAAGAAAAATCAAAAGCAACGGTAAGAAGAGAGGAAGAGAAGACAAAGGAGGAAAAAGGTGAAGGCCTTACCTGTCCGAAGAGGCCCGCTGCGGAGAGAGAAACCCGCTCCCTCAGGTCGGTAAATAATGGACTACAAAAATGGCTCGCTGAGCCGAGTAAAAGTGCGCAACCGCGCATGAAAAAAAACACACCGACGGGAGGGGGGACCAGCTGGGGAGTCGATCTCCACAGCCGGCAACGACAGCTGCAGAACACCTGCAGCAAGAAGAGACCACAGAAGACAATAGAAACAAGAAAGAAGAGAAGGAAAGGGCAACAAAGAAACAACAGATGGCCAACCCAGAGGAAGAAGAAGAAGAAGAGGAAGAGTACAGTGAAATAGAAGAAGAAAAGAAAGGCAAGATAAAGAAGGTACTTTCTCTTATTAAAGGATACATGGAGTCATTTAAAGAATGGCAAACACAGGAATTTAATGATTTAAGAAAAAGAATAAACAACACAGAAGAGAAAATGAATAAAATAGAGATGACCTTAACAGAAATGGGAAAGAAAATGGACAAGATGGAAGAGCGGGCAGTAGCAGCAGAAATGGAGGTAGAAGACTTAAAAAAGAAATTGGAGGAATCTAATAAAAAAACTAAAGAGACACAAGAACTACTAGCTCAAAAAATAGATACAATGGAAAATTATAACAGAAGAAATAACAAAGATAGTGGGCCTTAAGGAAGATGAAGAAGGCAAGAATATGAGGGAGTTTATAAAAGAGTGGATCCCTAAGACCCTAGGATGTCCAGAACTACAGCAAGAAATGGAAATAGAAAGGGCACATAGAGTATTGGCCTCTAAACCACAACCACAACAAAAACCAAGATCTATTGTAGTAAAATTCCTAAGATATACTACAAGAGAAAAGGTACTGGAGAAGACAATGGAAAAAGTAAGAGAGGGCAACAAACCACTGGAGTATAAAGGGCAAAAAATCTTCATTTATCCAGATATAAGTTTTGAACTCCTAAAGAAGAGAAAAGAGTTCAATACAGCAAAGGCGATTTTATGGAAGAAAGGGTATAAATTTATACTAAAGCATCCAGCGGTATTGAAAATATTTATTCCAGGACAACAAAACAGACTATTCTCGGATCCAGAAGAAGCACGAAAATTTGCAGAACAATTACAAAAATAGACTGAGGGAGGAAGACGGGTAATGAGAGTAAAAATGATCACGATTGATATGTATGTGGGTAAAGACAAAAATAGACTGAGGGATGAAGACGGGTAATGAGAGTAAAAATGATCACGATTGATATGTATGCGGGTAAAGAGGTATAAGAGTGAATAGAGACAATGTGCATACGTGAATGTATCTGTACTTAGAGGAAAATATAGATAGTATAGACAAGAATTAATAAGGGAAGGTAATGGAATAGAGAGAATAAGGAGGGAATTAAAAGAGTGACCTTTGTGACATATGAAAAGTGAAATCTTTTCTGGGGGGGCGGGATGGGGGGAAATAGCAGTCACTGCAAAATCAGTTGACGCTTGCGAGTGGATTCGCAAATCCAAATGGAGAGGGGAGATGTGGTTGTCCGACAAGGGATAAAGGACAACTCAGGAGGGGAAGGGGAGATTGGGGATAAATAAGATAGAAATAGGAGAATAAGGAAAATGTTGGATGTTGTAGGAATGTTGTCTTATAAAGAGTTGAAAATAAGAAAACAGAAATGGAAAAGGAGGAAAGGTAATGATGGAAAAACGGAAAGAGAAGATAAACAAAATATAAAAGGGCTACGCTGAACTATATGACTTTAAATATTAATGGAATACATAACAAAATTAAAAGGAAGAAACTACTAAATTTAAATGAATAAATGTATTCCATTAGAAAAAATAACATATAGGTTAAGAAATAATATTGAAATATTCGAACAAGTATAGGAGCCTTACATTAAATACAATAGCGAAAACCTACCGGGGACAAACATTACAAAAGTTGATGGAAGGAGAAGGAAAGAAAAGAATGGACTCAGTAGAATTTCTGGTGTATTTTTGTTGAATGATAACATTGTCTGACTGGCTTAATGCAACCTAGATTGTATACCTAAAATGGATGAGAGGGGGGGGGGGGTGGGGGGGTGGCTTGGGAGGAGGGAGGGGGGTGAGAAAAAGTCACTGTATATGTGTGAAAAAGAAATAGTGTATATCATGGCTAATGTGATTTATGGTGTGAAAAATAAAAAAATTTAAAAAAAATCAACTTTGTCACCTCAAAAAAAGTAAAAACTCAATCAAATTGGTAAGATTAACTGAATTAATGAGCATGTCACATCGTTAAATATAATTTCCAATAGTTTTCCTACCACTGACGTGAAGTTGACACCATATAATTTTCTGGATTATCTTTTTTTCCCTTCTTGAACAAAGATACAGCATTAGCTACTCTGTGGTCATCTGTGACCTCTCCTGTTGCTAGTGTGGATGCAAAGGTTTTTGTCAAAGCTGGAGCAATATGTTCACTTTTTTCTTTCAACAACTGGGATGTACAGTATCCCATCAGGCCCAGGGAATTGCCCACATTAATGCTCCTCAAAGACCCAATGCCACCTCTTTCTTGATCTCAAAATGCTCTTTAACACATGAACATTCTCCCTCTCATACACTTCCTCTGACTCTAGGCATAGTTTTCCTCCAGTGTCCTCGAGTGTCCTTTCCTCTCCCTAGTTATCCTCTTGTTTTTAATGCAAATATAAAATTCCTTGGATGATTTTAATTGTGCTCACCAAGAACATCTAGCCCCTTTTGGTCTTCCTAATGGTCTGCTTGAAATCTTTCCTGCAGTTTTTATATTCCTCCAGGGTCCTGATTGATTGTAGCTTCCTGAGCCTTACGTTCTTCACTAAGTTCTCTTACCTTGCCATTCTTATCGACCCCCATTTTACTTTCATATCGATAAAGGGTCCAAACCCAAAACATTGTCTGACCATTTTCTGCCCATGGATTCTGTGGCACCCACTGAGTTCCTCTAGCATCTCATTGTTTGCTGTAAATATTTATATTTTCATTTCTCTTCCTTCTATATATTTTCTGTGTCATTTTATGCATTAATTACACTTAAATTGTGTTATATTACTGGGAAGTTGTTCTTATTTATATGACAAAAACTAATTCATTTACTCATTCAACTTAACCCTGCAACATGCTTTGAACCTGTGTTATCTCCCTCGTCTGTACTTCACCCCCTGCAATCATGATCCCTATCCCAACTCTTTCCCTCTTCAGCCATCACTCCCAGTGATCTATTCTATTCATATGGTCTGTACATTAAATAGTGATCCATTTTTTCTAAATATGTCACAGCTAGTCAAGGAATTCACACCAGGTTGCGGACTGCTGGAGACTGGCTAAAGGGGTACCAGGTATTGGAACCAGGATGCGAGAGGGCGCTGAGGGCGCTGAAGGTTTCCTGATCGTTTCAGAGGTTTGGATCTGGAGCTCGGGTTGCTGATGGTTTGGACTGGACTATTGTGGCTGCAGGAGCGCTGGAAGTGAATCTATGGATCCTCGGTGACAGAGGGGACTCTGCCTTTCTTTTTCTGACTGTAAGAGGAGCTTCAGGCAGTTTCTACCGAATCTGTTTGCTTTATGGCAGACAAAAGCAAATTCCATGATAATAAAGGAATCTTGAATCGTGTCTGTAGTTCAGTTACTCTTTACGGTAAAGTTTTTCAAATTCCCATCGCTTGCTCTGTGAAGGCATTCCCAAATCAACTTGACGGCTTCTTGTTACTGAAAACACTGTTTTCTGGGATTTTGAGATTCTCTTTCATTTTAGCCCAGAAGAGGGAGCTTGCTGAACACAGAAATGCAGAAAGAAAGTTCGAACAAAAGATTAAAGGACAGCTTGCTGGGTAAGCTTCAAACTGCATCCTGCCCGGTTTTCCACACAGAGCAAGGATGAAAGATGATTGGGTGACCCTCTTGGAAAGGGTTCTCTCTGTTGATCCTGCAATGTATATGTTAATTAGATCCAGATTCTCCTATATTATTGCCTGCATTTGGAAATGGTCCCTCTAGTTTGCATATTGTTCTCTGGTTACTTGCGGTGTGGAATTTTTTGCTAATACAGTGCCTGTATTTCTCAATTCAGCCTACAGCGCCTGTGGTTTATTGGCCTGAGCAAGAACAGTTAAAACACAAACTGAGAATTGTGGCAGGAATTCAGACTGATTCAGCATGACGATGAGATTTATTTTCAGGAATTTAACTGCAACAATTTCCACAACTTTATCTCATATCCTCCCTCATTTCTGGTTGCCAGGCAGTGCTCCACTCTTTTTTGACCTTGTCCCTCTGCCACCTCCCAATTGTTATCAGCTCGGGCTAATCCTTTGCTGATTACATGGTGACCACCGCCAGTGGGCTGATCTCGCCTCCAACCGTGCATCTTGGCGCCTCACAGTTCGGCGGGCAGTAACCTCCTTTGAAGAAGGCCGCAGAGCCCACCTCACTGACAAAAGACAAAGGAGGAAAAACCCAACCCCAACCAACCAATTTTCCCTTGCAACCCCTGCAACCGTGTCTGCCTGTCCCGCTTCGGACTTGTCAGCCACAAACGAGCCTGCAGCTGACGTGGACATTTACCCCCTCCATAAATCTTCGTCCGTGAAGCCAAGCCAAAGAAGAAAACAGTATTCAGCATGTAGCCCTTACTCCAAATAATTCTGTGCAGTTACATTGTGTGCACCTTGGCTCGATATAATTAAACAATGGAGACCTCTTCCTTTAAACAGGAGCTGTAGATACAGGATCATCTTTGCATACAGTAAACGATCCTTAATCTAATAACATGAGATTGTACCGTTTTAAAGTCTGCAGACACCATGGTTGAAGTAAAAAAGATAATGCTGGAGAAACTCAGCAGGTCAAACAGGGAACTTTATAAATTCAGACATACAGCATGGTAACAGGCCATTTCTGCCACAAATCTATGCCATCCAATTAACCTACAATCCCCGGTAAGTTTTGAATGGTGGGAAGAAACCAGAGCCCCGGGAAAACCCATGCAGAGGTGGGGAGAATGTACCAACTCCTTACAGACAGCAAGGGATTTAAACCGGGTGCTGTAACAGCACTGCACTAACTCCGCTCTATATCTTTACCATTGCTCTATCAAGTACAGTACACTGTTTGAACTGCTGAGTTTCTCAAGCATTGTGTTTTTTCTCTTGTAATGTTTTGCAGTTTCATTCTACAAAGAGATTAAAATGAGTTTTATTGTTACAATAAACCAATGTCAGCACAGAACTTAAACGTGATTTTTATTCATAATTTTAAACCCAAGAAATGCACATCTATAAAATGTTGATTTGTTGTTTTCTGGTTCTTGAATAGGAATGATTTTATTAACTAGTTTTAATCAAAGCTAAAATCAAGCAGTTTGAATTTGTTGCTGAAATAATATGTTGTCAGGCATATATAGAATGTACATAATGTGTACATTTGTTATGTAGTCTTTGTGTGGAATCTGCCTGCACACAGTATATGCCCCTGTGTCCGTACACTGTAAGAATAGTATACGTTCTAATGTATCACCTATCATTTGGATTAGGGCACATTATGTGTAAATAATGCATGCTATTTATGCTATGGTACATGTACATGGTTTGTACATTTTATACTGCATATGTACTGTCTGTTGCATATGGATTGGATATCTACTGCATTCACGCTGACAAAAAATTGGATTAGTTTATAAATTTCTAAATTGCTAAGAAATGTAGTTTATTTTACACAAATATTGAGGACCTATGTTGAACTATTAATCCTAATTATTAAAACTCAGAATAAATACTACATGAAATGCTCATCTAAACAATCTTATTACAAATTATGGATTCAATAGTTGGTGGGAGAGTAGCTTGGGTGGAAGAGTCACTGACCATCTTTGAGGGCAAGGCACACACTCTCCTGGTCATTGACATTGTCAGCTTTGTAACCAATATTTAAGGGAGTTTTTGACTTACCTACACTTGTGTAGCCTGGCATTACATCCAAAATTATTGTACCTAACAGTAATGCCTGGACCTGCTCAGGTGTGATTCCATTCCAGCAGGCATTTGGAGATTTTGGGGTTTATGGCATGATATTTCCTTGCATTAATAAAATCCTTTTGCAACTGGTAATCAGCATCGGGCTCACCTTGAATATGGGATTAAACAGGGACTGCAAATGCTGTGATTGTAGTGCAATACACAGAAGTGCTGGAGAAACTCAACAGGTCATGCAGCATCTACAGGAAGTGAAGGGTAACCAACATTTCAGGCCTGAGCCCTTCACAAGGTATGATGTCAAGGTCGTACCTTGACAAAGGGCTCAGGCCTGAAACTTTACTTCCTTTAGATGCTGCATGACCTGCTGAGATTCTCCAGCACTTTTTATGTATCACCTTAGGCAATGATGGCTCTGAAATGTGAAGTATCAGACTATCAGCTATTTTTAAAAATAGATATGTACTGTTGTAGTTAGTGTAACTTGCATACCAGTGTGGCTGCAGTCAGTAAGAGTTTTGGTGCCTTGGTACTTATGTATATCATCAAAATTGGTAAAAGTGAGAAAAATAATACATGGAATGGTTGCCATTACTCTGGAAATAGCGGCAGAGTAAAAAGTTAATGTGAATGGTGAGCTCCAGAATCAGTGAAAGGGATCCGTTCACTAATCCGAACAGCAACCATTCAGCAGCATGAGATGACATTCAGCTGTGGCCTGATGCCTCAGGCACAAGTCATGCAGAACATGAACATTAACAAAAGACACAGGGAGGTTTGGTGACTATTTCATGCTGTCAAATTGATGCTGAAGGTGGGCAGAATTTTCAATCAAATCGCAGTCCAAGCAAAAGCCCCACATGGAAACGTCCTGCTGGAATCATTGGAAAGGAACAAACCCGAGCTGATTCCTCCTCTCTCTAAGCCAGGGGTCACTGGGGTATTTATCAGGAACAGGAAACTTGGTTGATTTCCCCTTTCTCTCTAAGCCAGTTCACTGAGTATTGATCAGAGCAGGAACTCTGTACACTTTAGTCTTTCTCCATACAGAGCGATCAAAGGCGGGAATGCTGCCAATTTCCTTCCTCTCTAACCTAAAAGGCATTGGGCATTGATCAGTAGCAGGGAACCCTAGCAATTTCTCCTCTGTCAAGCCCAAGGACGTCGATAACTGAAATGGCTACTACCTGTCCAAATGAAGTCATTACTGAACTTGGCAAACAGTAAAATAAATTCATTAAAATTCTGTCCAAGTTCAGGATTAACTTTACAAGTTAATGTTTTCCAGTAGAGTTTAACAATAATGCCAGCGTGGCCACTGCAGAGAAAGTTACTTGGCTACAACTATTTCTCACCATCAGTAATTTCTCTCCCTTGAGCCCAACTGCAGGATTTTGAATTTTCACATCTTGACCTTCAGCCTCGGTGAATGATACATTTTCACAAAACAACAAAACAGCAGTAATACAGAAAGTTTCTGTCACAGATCACTTACAACTAATCCAATGCTAAATGGACACAAATCTAACGCTAAATGAGTTCTACATCCCCAAGTCTATAAATCTACCAGCTCTGCCTTTTGTTAATATCACCTGTTAACAAGATCGCAGAACCTTGGGATCAATTGATAACCCCCTACCCCCCCACCCCCATATACTTGCACATCTAAACCCGTGATCTCTATCCTTAGAAGGTCAAAGGCAGCGTGCTTAGAAATGAAATATTTCACTTGAGAAAAATTGTCATTGGCCCATTTCCTTTTGAGTTATGAAACCATGCACATAACGAGTCAATTAGGGATGATTAAAACAGTGATTTTCAAGCTTTTTCTTTCCACTCACATATCACCTTAAATAATCCCTTACTAATCACAGAGCACCTATGACATAGGGAATACTTAAAGTGGTATGTGAGTGGGAAGAAAAAATTTGAAATCCACTGGTTTAAATCCCTCAGTAATTTTAGATTTTTATTGTTCCATGCAGTTTGTGAATTTTTCTACTAATTCACGAGAGGGCTAAAACTGGCAAAGGTGGCATTTATTGCCCTTCCCAAATCCTCAAGAATACAATCCATGTGGTGAAGACGCTCCAGTGGTGCTGTAGATGGGGAACCACGTGGCAATGATGAATCAGCAGTTTTGTATCAGGAAGGTACTTCAAGTGAAGGAGATCTAGAGCAGTGATTCTCAGTCTTCCCTTCCCACTCACGTACCACCTTAAGCAATCCCTTACTAATCACAGAACACCAATGGCATAGGGATTACTTAAAGTGGTATGTGAGTGGAAAGAAAATCTTTGAAAACCGCTGGTTTAAACCAATCATTTGGTTCAGTCAGCATACCCTGATAATAGTAACACAAGCCCAAACCCATGCAGATGTCACCATCATCAAATAGGGAGAATGCAGACAGACGTATAAACCATTACTTAGCAACATTAAAGCCCTCTGGATTAAGTGACAGTGTCAAATGTCCTAATTGATACTGAAGTGGCTGAAGGACAGAAAGCTAGTGTAGTGGTGAGAAGCTCTTTTTCAGATTAGAGGTCAGTGATGTTCCCAAGGGACGAATTTAGCATCCAAGAGTCACATATAGATACACTACTGAAATAGGCCCTGGGCACACTGGCCATTAACTTCCCACATTTAATAATCACCATTCTTTTTAATGTGTATTATTGATCTAACACTAGGTAGACGGGATATCCTTTCAAAGAGTCGCAGACAAAGTAAATTCTGAAGTATAGTGAACAGAGGGAAGGCAACAGAAATTTAAGAATTAAAAAAAGATAAGATGAAATTTTAAATTCAAGTGTTTTGAAGGGAAGAATGAGAACATGAATGTTTGTACACAAATGTGCAAGAATGAGACCATAAGACACAGGAGCAGAAATAGGCTATTCAGCCCGTTTAATCATCAGCTGATCCATTTTCCAACTCAGCCCCACTGCCCAACCTTCTCCTGGTTGATTAGCCAGATGCCCTGGCTAATCAAGAACCTATCAATCTGTCTTAAATTCATTCAATGATCTGGCCTCCACAACTGCCTGTGGCAACAAATTCCACAGATTTACCACCTTCTGGCCCTTCAATCCTGAATTTATGCCCTCTTGTCCTCGTCTCTCCCACCATGGGAAACAATCTTTCTACATCTAGTCTGTCCATGCCTTTCAACATACAAAATGTTTCAATGAGATCTACCCCCCTCCATTCTTCCAGGATGCTGGGAAATTAAGAAATCTTCAGTTATAAATAGAAATTACAGAATACAAAAACAATAATCCATTTCCTAGACCCCAGCTGGAATTCTGGGTCCATTTCCAAGCCCCATACTTGGGAAAGGAGTCATGGCCAAATGCAGATGGTCCTGGGCATTAAGGGCTCCAGTTATTTGTAGAAGATGCAAAAGCAGGGGCTCTTAGGTACATTTTCTAGAATGTTCAAAATGAGATTTAAGGTGATTGGCAAAGATTTCCATAGGCATAATAAAGATTTCACCTTGCTGGGATTTGGAATGTATGATCTAAAGTGCAGTGCAAGCAAACTCGCAAGGAATTTTTTTAGTGACACCCTCTCCAAGAAACTACAATCATGTTAGAACCACAATTAGTCACATTTATGTAGCTGAGGTATCTACTGAAGAAAGAATAACAGGTCAAGCTGTGTGGGAATTTATTCCTTCAGCAGCTCATGGTTTGCTCAAGATTCCAGTACCTGTGGTTTTGGTGCAAAGGTGGAAAAACCCAACACCCAACCCCAACCAACCAATTTTCCCTTGCAACCGCTGCAATCGTGTCTGCCTGTCCCGCATCGGACTTGTCAGCCACAAACGAGCCTGCAGCTGACGTGGACTTTTTACCCCCTCCATAAATCTTCGTCCGCGAAGCCAAGCCAAAGAAGAAGGTGTTGGTGATGTCGCATCTAGGAGATTTAATGTACATCTAGATTACAGAGCGAAATGCAGGATGTATCAGGCTGTAACAGTGAGGGGATGTGGACTGCATGTCAGAGAGTTACAGTGAGGAGTGTACAGTGTATTATCGGAGAGTTACCGTTAAAAGTGCAGTGTAAATCAGAGTGTTATACTGCGGAAGAGTACAGAGTGTTAACATGAGTAGTGTGCAGTGTGTATGTATCAAAATATTTTACTGGAGAGTGGGCAGTATATATCAGAGGGCTGTACTGAGGATTGCACTGTTTATTAGAGGGCTAAAGTGAGGAATTTGCTATGTATCAGAGTGTTACAGGGTAAAGCAGTGAGTAAAGGTAAAGTTTATGCAGTTATTTAGTATATCAAAGTGTTGCGGAGTGTTACCTTTACTAATATAAGAAATAGCAGCAGGAGTTGTCCACTGGAGCACTCTATCACATCATGCCACTCATTTAGATCATCAACACTTTCCCACCAACTGGCATGTTGCCAAATGCCCTCAGTGACCAAAACTCTCCCAATAAGACTCAGGCTTCAATATACAAAACCAAGCAGCCACATTGCTATGGAAACTTCACATCTGAATGAATTTCTTCTCATTGCTGTTCCAATACTCCAACCTTAACCCTGCAATCTTCCTCAGAGGCTGCATGAGATAATCACTCTTTTGTCCACGTATCTGCGCACAGACCAATCCCTTCTCATGGGCACAATGTCTTCTTCTCCAGAATTACAGAGAAGGGGAGAGGTACTTCGATCTGAGGCATGGGGGAATTTCAATAGTTCGCAAGTCAATAATAATCACGTGTGACTGCCTAAAAGGGTGGCAGAAACAAATTCAGAAAGGAGTTCGAAAAAGAACCAAGAAAATGTTGCAGGGACTTGGGAAGGCTGGTAATTAAGAGGTGGGATGGAATCAGTGCAGGGCTTAGAGTTATGATTTAATTTTCCATCAACAGAACTTGAACCAAATGTTTTTTACAGGTTTGTGCTGATGCTTGGACACTGTGTTCTGGGCTGGCAGGGTTCCAACTGAACATCTGGAACTCAGAGCAAGCGAGCAGCATAAGTGGTAGGGGCGTGGTGATGATGGTAGGGAAAGGGAGAATTAAAATTCTGGGCAGGGAACTGTGCGCCAGGAGCATCCAAGGATCTCAAAGCAGCCACACAATTCAGGGTTTTTCCTCCTTCTCTGCAATTTTAGCCAGACCCTGGCGCAAATCATTCAGTTCGTATAGCTTGACGTCGAGGATGTCCAGCAGTTTACGAGCATCATGCTGAAACCTCTCTCTGTCGTTCACGCAGTCCACCAAGGTCTGCTCCACATCCTGCAACTGGTGCTCCAACTCGGAATTCCGGCCCTCCACTTCCTGAGGACAAATGATCAAAGGTCAAAGGAGAAGATGCGTGTTGTTGGGCAGGTCACAGCTTCCGCAAGGCATCTTCCCAGGCCACATTGCTGATCCCCAACGCCCAACTTCGCTCAATTCCCCTACCTTCATTCACACCCTGTCCCCTGCACGGGGCACCCACTTCTCACTCAGGTCAGAGTCTGCCCTGACAGCTACTGGACCAGTTGGACCCCCGTGATCTCAGCTCCCTGACCTCTACCCCTCACCCTTGTCTCAGCTTATGTCTGCCCATGTTCGTGCAGCTCCATTACCTCGATATGTGCCATCTGTACCCACCCCATTACCTTTTGCTTGCCGCTGCTCCCTCCACATCACCCTGCATTGATCTGTCCCCTACCTGCAGTCGAAGCAGTGCCTCCTCCCGGTCGCTTTCCAACTCATTCACTTCAGATTTTTGGCTCCTCAATAACTGGATCTCCTGTAAGAAATAAAACACTGGTTGAGAGTTCACAAAAACTTTGGGACATAAACATCCTATGTGATTCTGTATGGCCAGTGCTCTCTCCCCACATAGCATGTAATATATATACTTGGACATGGTCCATGTCGTCATGCACCAGGACACATGTACACGCAAACTTGGAGACGATCATCACATCCCATCACATGCAACATGCCATCAAACGTGATGTCCAATCATATGCCAAGTCACATTGTCATGTCACACACCAATAAATGTGTTGTCCTCTCACAAAATGTATCATCACATCAGGGCCATGCCCTGTCACAGTGTGAGCTGGCAAGTTGCAGTTAGTCCCCAAGTATCCCCAAATTACCTCCTCTTTCTCTTTTAACAATGTTTCAAGTTCCTCCACCGATTGGCTGAGGTCTGTGTTCTGAGATGCAACTGTCACATGCTCCGTGCCCTGGGACTCGAGCTCAATGACCTGGAGGCAGATGGCAACACAAGAACATAGGAAACTAGCAGCAGGAGTGGGCTACAAGCATCAATCACGCCTGGACTGCCCCAGACTATCTCCTCTTTGCAGATTCCCCATGGGCCTCAATTCCCTGGCCTTCCTTTTCTTTAAATACTCCCAGTGATCTAGCCTCCACAACCTCCAGGTAGGGAATCCAGAGATTCACCACCTTTTGCAAGAAGAGTTTCTTTGGCACCTCAGTTTTGAATGACCATTGTCTTTCTTCTTACTATGGTCCCTTGCTTGAGGTCCTCTCACTCATGGAAACATCTCAACATTTACTCTGACCCCCGCCCTCTAAGGGCCTCATATATTTCAACAAGACCATCCTCATTCTCCTAAATTCAAAAGAACATAGACCTAATTTCTTTAGCTGCTTATGAAGGATGGCTTGTCTTTTGATTCTTTTCACTGAAGATCATAATCAACACTTTCCCCTCATTAAATTTAATTTGCCAAGTTCTTTACCCACTCTCGCAAGCGATCTGAACCCTAGTGCAGAGTCCCCATCTCGACCCATTTTTGTGTCAAACTTGGACACCTTACAATTTGCCTTTTCCTCCAACTCATTAATATAAATTGTACACCGATGAGGGGCTCATTAATATAAAGTGTACACCGATGAGGGGCTCATTAATATAAATTGTGCACCGATGAGGGGCTCATTAATATAAATTGTGCACCGATGAGGGGCTCATTAATATAAATTGTACACCGATGAGGGGCTCATCAATATAAATTGTACACCGATGAGGGGCTCATCAATATAAATTGTCCACCGATGAGGGGCTCATCAATATAAATTGTGCACCGATGAGGGGCTCATTAATATAAATTGTGCACCGATGAGGGGCTCATTAATATAAATTGTGCACCGATGAGGGGCTCATTAATATAAATTATACACCGATGAGGGGCTCATCAATATAAATTGTACACCGATGAGGGGCTCATCAATATAAATTGTACACCGATGAGGGGCTCATCAATATAAATTGTACACCGATGAGGGGCTCATCAATATAAATTGTACACCGATGAGGGGCTCATCAATATAAATTGTACACCGATGAGGGGCTCATCGATATAAATTGTGCACCGATGAGGGGCTCATCGATATAAATTGTGCACCGATGAGGGGCTCATCGATATAAATTGTGCACCGATGAGGGGCTCATCGATATAAATTGTGCACCGATGAGGGGCTCATCGATATAAATTGTGCACCGATGAGGGGCTCATCGATATAAATTGTGCACCGATGAGGGGCTCATCGATATAAATTGTGCACCGATGAGGGGCTCATCGATATAAATTGTGCACCGATGAGGGGCTCATCGATATAAATTGTGCACCGATGAGGGGCTCATCGATATAAATTGTGCACCGATGAGGGGCTCATCGATATAAATTGTGCACCGATGAGGGGCTCATCAATATAAATTGTGCACCGATGAGGGGCTCATCAATATAAATTGCAATTAATTGTGAAGGGATTGAAGGGAGGGATTGGAGGGAGGGATTGAAGGGAGGGATTGAAGGGAGGGATTGAAGGGAGGGATTGAAGGGAGGGATTGAAGGGAGGGATTGAAGGGAGGGATTGAAGGGAGGGATTGAAGGGAGGGATTGAAGGGAGGGATTGAAGGGAGGGATTGAAGGGAGGGTGGGGTGAGTGAATGATAGTGAGAAGATAGAAGGAAAAAGCGAGAATGAGTGGGTGTAAAAGAGAGATGTCAAAATTGCATACAATGGTAGAGATACACAAAGCACACTAATAAACAATAAGGATAACTTAAATTACCACAAGAGAACTAGAGGTAATAAATGTAAAAGGGTGGATAAATATTCAGTTCCTGTACATGCAAAAAATATGATAGGTTGGTGTAGCGATTAGCGCTACCCTGTTACAGAGCCAGAGGCCGGGACCGGGGCTCGAATCCCACGCTATAAGGAGCTTGTACATTCTCCCCATGTCTGCATGAGTTTCCTCTGGGTCTGCCGGTTTCCTCCCACCATACAAAATGTACTGGGGCGGGGGTGTAGATCAATCGGGTGCCACTGGGCGGCACGGGCTCATGGGCTGAAACGGCCTGTTATCGTGCTATAAATGTAATTAAACTAAATTTAATGTGAGGTGGAGAAGGAGTGGGGATGAGAGAACAGGGAGGAAGGGAGGGAGGGCAAGAGGGGTGGTAATAAGAAGGGAATATGGTAGGAGGAGGAGAGTGGGCAAGAACAGGGCAGGGAAGGTGAGGGGGAGAGAGAGGGGGTTGACAGGATGCTGCAGAGGAGAAATATAAAAGAGGATTTGGGGAGAAGTGAAATTGAAAGGAAAAGATTGTCTGCTGTTCGGTGCTGGCAAGGCCAGTATTTACTGCCATCTCCCAATTCCTCTTATCTTAATGCCCTACTGGGCCATTTCAAAGATATCATGTTGATGGCTCTCGAATCGCACAAAAGCTGGGTTGGTAAGGACAGTAGATTTCATGCACCAGATGGACTTTTCCAACAATCTTGTAGTCTTTTCATCATTACTCATGATGGTTTTATTTTAAATTCCAGATAATTACCGGAATTGAAGAGCTGTGATATGAAACCAGGTCTCTGGATCATCAGTCCAAGTCTCTGGCAGACTAATTTAAGGACAGGACCAACCACTTTGCTGTCCTCTGATAAAGTACAAAGTCAGGGCTGGCACCAAGGTGAGGGTAGGGGCATGTGAGGGCATTGTCCCTCCAAATGAGGTATTGTGACCCCCTCCACACACAGCGACACTAGTCTCCATGCAATATAAGCTGTGCGTTTGTCTGTTATGTTGGATGGAGGGGAAATTTGTGACAGTGATGGCACATGACGGAGGTTCATGGTGGACAGGTAGGCACCACCACCAAACCAAATGCCCTCGCTAAGATTGTTCTGAATCCGACCCTGTCGAAAGCACTGTCTCGACAGGGGCACTCCTGTCCTTGAGGTTGGGAAGGTATGTGCGGCAGGTCTTAGTGTGACATTGAAGGGCAGTGGCATCTCTTCAGTGGGTGGCTTGTGGGCTCAGTCTACACTCCATTGATGAGGAGGGTGGGTCTAGTCCTCTCTTTGTCCCTGCACTGCTGCTGCCTCTCCTCCCCTCCATCATCCAACTCCTCCCCGCCACCCACATCTTCCTCCAGTTTTCATCTTTATCATCCCATGTCCTCTTCCCCCACCCCTCCCATCCCCATTTTTACCCGGTCTCGCAGCTTCTCCGCCTCTTCCTTATATGCAGCCAACTGTTTCTTCCACTGTTCGACTGTGATGTTGGATTCGTGTAGCGCCTGCACCAGCTTCCCATTGCTCTCCTGCAGCGCGAGCAGTTCCAGCTCCCACTGTGGCTCACAAATGGACCTAGGGAGAGCGTGTGTGAGAGAACAAATGAAGGTGAGCAAAGGAGGGCATGAGTAAGAAAGGTCGTGGGCAAGTCTGAGCAAGAGAGTGGGTGGGCAGGGGGAGAAGGCAAAAGAGAACGGGAGCAGGAGGGAGTGAGCAGGGGAGAAAGTTGGGAGTGAGAGAGAGCAGGAGATAGAGTGGGTGAATGTGAGAAAAAAGGGAAGATGAGAGTGTGGCAGAGGAGTTAATAGAAAGTGCAAAAAAGAGAAAAAATATATATTGGTTCATGTGACCCCAATTCCTCATCTCTCAGATCCTGGAGTGGAGTGGCTTGGTGAGCCATTTCATTTGAAGACTTAACCACATTTCTCTCGTCTGGAGATTCAAGTACTCGAGAATGTTTGAGAATGGCAAATTTCCTTAAAAGCATCAACGGTAATCCAGATGCATTTTTTCACATAACAAAATAGCCATATTATGGCTGCAATTCATGGTGTTAGCTTTGTCACTCCAGACTGAAACTATTTACCTGGCTGAGTTGAAAGTCCCTAGTAGTTCTGATAGGATCTCTGGATGAGCCTTCTTGTCCCCACCTTCCACCATTTCTCAATGATTTCCAGGATTCTTCTCCAGGCTCTCTCTCTCTACCTCCTTCTGAATTGCTAATCCAGTCATGCCACCATGAGCAATGAGAGGGTGAAGAGGAGGGAAGGTGTGTGCAATTGAGAGTGAAAGAAAATGGATGGAGAAAGTGAATGTTTAAGTGGTAAAGAGAAGGCTTGAAGGTGGGGAAAGAGACAAAGAGATGGGAACAATATAAGTGGTGGGAGAACAAGCTAGAGATGACGTGTAGGTGATGAGAATAGGTCAGAAAAAGAGGAGAGAGTGATAGTTTTGGAAAAGTGGTTGAAAATGCAAATGGGAGAGAGAATATGCCGTGTGAAAGAGTTGAGAGTGTGTGAAAAATAGAGAAAGAGGAGATGGGAATGACAATGGAAGAGAGAAGGACCAAAAAGCACTGAATAAAAGGAGTAATTTAATTGTCTTTTATTTTTATCCCTTTTATATTATTTTCTGTTCTTATCAAGAATGGAGTAATTTAAAGCAAACTCTGCTGGGAGGAAACTGTCCAAGATCAACAAACACCAGAGAAACATCATGTGGATATGCAACTAAGGAACCACAACAGGCAGAATAAATTTTTTTAAAATTTTTTTTATTTTTGACACCATAAACCACATTAACCATGATACATACTTTTTCTTTTTCAAATATATACAGTGCCATTTTCTCCCCCCCCTCCCTCTTCCCATCCCACCCTCCCTACCTCCCCCCTCCCGTCCATTTAAAGTACAAAATCTAGGATACATTAAACCAGTCAAACAAGTTTGTCATTCAATAAAAATAAACAAGAAATTCCACTGAGTCAATTCTTTTCATTTCCTTCTCCTTTCGTTAATTTAGGTAGTGAATGTCCCCGGTAGGTTTTCGCTATTGTGTTTCATGTAAGGCTCCCATATTTGTTCAAATATTTCAATATTATTTCTTAAACTGTACGTTATTTTTTCTAATGGAATACATTTATTCATTTCTATATACCATTGTTGTATTTTCAAATTATCTTCCGATTTCCAGGTTGACATAATACATTTTTTTGCTACGGCTAGAGCTATCTTAACAAATCTTTTTTGTGCATCCTCCAAATCAATTCCAAATTCTTTGTTTTTTATGTTACTTAGGAGGAAGATCTCTGAATTTTTTGGTATATTGTTTCTGTAATTTTATTTAATATTTGGTTTAGATCTTCCCAAAATTTTTCTACTTTCTCATTTGTCCAGATTGCATGAATTGTTGTTCCCATTTCTTTTTTACATCGAAAACATCTGTCAGATACTGTTGGGTCCCATTTATTTAACTTTTGAGGTGTAATGTATAGCCTGTGTATCCAGTTATATTGTATCATACGTAACTTGTATTTATTGTATTTCTCATCGTTCCAGAACATAACTTCTCCCATGTTTCCTTTTTTATCATTATATTTAAATCTTGTTCCCATTTTTGTTTAGTTTTACCATTTGTTTCCTCATTCTCCTTTTCTTGCAGTTTAATATACATATTTGTATATCTTTTGATTATCATATATTTATTATCACATATTCAAAGTTACTTCCCTCTGGTAAACTCAGACTGCTTCCTAATTTGTCCTTCAAGTAGGATCTCAATTGGTAATATGCCAGCACTGTATCTTGAGTTATATTGTATTTATCTTTCATTTGTTCAAAGGATAATAATCTATTTCCTGAAAAACAATTTTCTATTCTTTTGATCCCTTTTTTCTCCCATTCTCTAAAGGAAAGGTTATCTATTGTAAAAGGGAGTAACTTATTTTGCGTCAATATTAGTTTTGGTAATTGATAATTTGTTTTATTTCTTTCTACATGAACCTTCTTCCAAATATTGAGTAGATGATGTAATACTGGAGAACTTCTATGTTGTACCAATTTTTCATCCCATTTATATAATGTGTTCAGGTATCTTTTCCCTTATTTTATCTAATTCTAATCTAGTCCAATCTGGCTTTTCCCTTGTTTGATAAAAACCTGATAGGTATCTTAATTGTGCGGCTCTATAATCATTTTAAAAGTTTGGCAGTTGTAAGCCTCCTTGTTTATACCATTCTGTTAATTTATCTAGTGGTATCCTCGGTTTCCCCCCTTTCCATAAAAATTTCCTTATTATTTTCTTTAACTCCTTGAAGAATTTCTCTGTCAGGTGTATTGGCAATGCCTGAAATAGGTATAATATCCTTGGAAAAATGTTCATTTTAATACAGTTTATCCTTCCTATTAGTGTTAGTGGTAAATCTTTCCAATGCTCTAAATCGTCCTGTAATTTTTTCATTAGTGGATAATACTTGAGTTTATATAGTTGGCCGATATTTTTATTTATTTG
The DNA here is from genome assembly GCF_036971445.1 of Narcine bancroftii. Taxonomy (NCBI): domain Eukaryota; kingdom Metazoa; phylum Chordata; class Chondrichthyes; order Torpediniformes; family Narcinidae; genus Narcine; species Narcine bancroftii. Next base: position 259,670,849 of record NC_091471.1, on the reverse strand, counting down.
TATACCTAGGTATCTTATTGCTTGCATTTGGCATCTGAATGGTGATTCCTTCTTAAATTTTGAGAAATCCGCATTATTCATAGGCATTGCTTCACTTTTATTTACGTTAATCTTGTAACCCGACACTTCTCCATATTCCTTCAATTTCTTATATAATTCTTTTATTGATAGCTCTGGTTCTGTTAAGTATACTATAACATCATCCGCAAATAAACTGATTTTATATTCCTTGTCTTTTATTTTTATCCCTTTTATATTATTTTCTGTTCTTATCAATTCTGCTAGTGGTTCTATAGCTAACGCGAACAATAAAGGTGATAGTGGGCATCTCTGCCATGTTGACCTACTTAAGTTAAATTGCTTTGATACATATCCATTTACTGTCACTTTCGCCAATGGTCCCTTATATAATGCTTTAATTCAATTAATATACTTCTCTGGTAAACTGAATTTTTGCAATACTTTGTATAAATAATTCCATTCTACTCTGTCAAAGACCTTCTCTGCGTCTAAAGCAACTGCTACTGTTGGCGCTTTACTCCCTTCTACTGCATGAATTAAGTTAATAAATTTACAAATATTGTCTGTTGTGCGTCTTTTTTTAATAAATCCAGTTTGGTCTAGATTTACCATTTTCGGTACATACTCTGCTAATCTGTATGCTAATAGTTTAGCTATTATCTTATAATCTGTGTTAAGTAAAGATATTAGTCTATATGACGCTGGTGCGAGTGGATCTTTCCCTGTCTTTGTTATTACTGTAATTATTGCTGTTTTACATAAATCTGGTAAGCTTTGTGTTTTATCAATCTGGTTGATTACTTCCAGGAGGGGAGGAATTAATAAATCTTTAAATGTTTTATAGAATTCTATTGGGAATCCATCCTCTCCTGGTGTATTATTATTTGGTAATTTTTTTATTATCTCTTGTATTTCTACTATTCCAAATGGTTCTGTTAATTTATTTTGTTCCTCTATTTGTAGTTTTGGTAGTTCAATTTTAGTTAGAAATTCATCTATTTTCCCTTCTTTCCCTTCGTTTTCAGTTTGGTATAATTGTTCATAGAATTCTCTAAAGTTTTCCTTGATCTCCTTTGGATTATATGTGATTTGTTTGTCTTTTTTCCTTGATGCCAATACCATTTTCTTAGCTTGTTCTGTCTTAAGCTGCCATGCTAGAATTTTGTGCGTTTTTTCACCTAGTTCATAATATTTCTGTTTTGTCTTCATTATATTCTTCTCCACCTTATATGTTTGTAGTGTTTCATATTTTATTTTTTTATCTGCCAATTCTCTTCTTTTAGTTGTATCTTCCTTCATTGCTAATTCTTTTTCTATATTTACTATTTCCCTTTCCAACTGCTCGGTTTCCTGATTATAGTCCTTCTTCATCTTGGTTACATAACTTATTATTTGCCCTCTAATGAATGCTTTCATTGCATCCCATAGTATAAACTTATCTTTCACTGATTCCGTGTTTATTTCAAAATACATTTTAATTTGTCTTTCAATGAATTCTCTAAAATCCTGCCTTTTGAGTAACATGGAGTTTAATCTCCATCTATACATTCTTGGAGGGATGTCCTCTAACTTTATTGTCAATATTAAGGGTGAATGGTCCGATAATATTCTAGCTTTATATTCTGTTTTTCTTACTCTATCTTGCATACGAGCTGATAACAAAAATAGGTCTATTCTTGAGTATGTTTTATGTCTAGCCGAGTAATATGAATATTCCTTTTCCTTTGGGTGTTGTTTCCTCCATATATCCAAAAGTTGCATTTCTTCCATCGATTTACTTATAAATTTGGTTACTTTGTTCTTTCTGTTAATTTTTTTCCCAGTTTTGTCCATATTTGAATCCAAATTCAGGTTGAAATCCCCTCCTATTAATATGTTCCCTTGCGTATCTGCTATCTTCAAAAAAATATCTTGCATAAACTTTTGATCTTCTTCGTTAGGTGAATATACATTGAGTAGATTCCAAAACTCCGAATATATCTGACATTTTATCATTACATATCTCCCTGCTGGATCTATTATTTCCTCTTCTATTTTAATTGGCACATTTTTACTAATTAATATAGCTACTCCTCTTGCTTTTGAATTCTACGACGCTGCTGTTACGTGTCCTACCCAATCTCTCTTTAATTTCTTGTGCTCCAATTCAGTTAAATGTGTTTCTTGCACAAATGCTATATCAATTTTTTCTTTTTTCAGTGAATTTAGCAGTTTCTTCCTTTTAATTTGGTTATGTATTCCGTTAATATTTAAAGTCATATAGTTCAGCGTAGCCATTTTATACTTTGTTTATCTTCCCTTTCCGTTTCTCCATCATTACCTTTCCTTCTTATCCATTTCTGCTTTCTTGTTTTGAACACTTTATAAGACAACATTTCTAAAACATCAAACATTTTCCCTATTCTCCTATTTAAAACTTCTTTAACCCCCTCCTGAGTTGTCCTTTATCCCTTGTCGGACAACCATCTCCCCTCTCCATTTGGATTTGCGAATTCACTCGCAAACGTCAGCTGATTTTGCAGTGACCGTAACTCCTCCCCACCCAGCCCCCCCCAGAAAAGATTTCAATTTTCATATGTAACAAAGGTCACTCTTTTAATTCCCTCCTTATTCCCTCTATTCCATTTCCCTCCCTTATTAATTCTTGTCTATATATATTTTCCTCTAAATACGTATACATTCATGTATGCACACTATATATATATATATATATACACACATATACCCCTTTACACACATACATATAGATCGTGGTCATTTTTACTCTTATTACATGTCTTCATCTCTCTGCTTGTTTTGTAGTTGTTCTGCAAATTTCCTTGCTTCCTCTGGATCCGAGAATAGTCTGTTTTGTTGCCCTGGAATAATTATTTTAAGTACCGCTGGGTACCTTAACATAAATTTATATCCTTTTTTCCATAAGATCGTTTTCGCTGTATTGAACTCCTTCCTCTTCTTCATTGCTTTCTCCAATATATTTTCTCTTGTTGTATATCTTAAGAATTTTACTAAAATGGATCTTGGTTTTTGCTGCAGTTTTGGTTTCGGGGCTAAAGTTCTATGTGCCCTCTCTATTTCCATTTCTTCCTGTAATTCTGGTCTTCCCAGGATCCTGGGGATCCAATCTTTCATAAATTCTCTCATATTCTTGCCTTCTTCATCTTCCTTAAGGCCCACTATCTTTATATTATTTCTTCTATTATAGTTTTCTATCATATCTATCTTCTGAGCTAACAGCTCCTGTGCTTCTTTAGCTTTTTTATTAGATTCTTCTAATTTCTCTTTTAAGTCTTTTACTTCCATATCTACAAATGTTTCTCGTTTTTCCATATTTTCCACTCTTTTTGCCAATTCTGATATGGCCACTTCCATTTTATTCATTTTTTCTTCTGCATTCTTAATTCTTCTTTTTATCTCATCAAATTCTTGTAATTGCCATTCTTTCACTGATTCCATATATTCTTTAAAAAAAGATACATCCATTGCCTTGCTTTTCTCTTCTTCTTCCACTTCTTTCTGTTCTTCTTCTTCTTCCTCTGGGTTGACCATCTGTTGTTTCCTTGTTTTCTTTTTACCCTCTTCTTTCTTGTTGTCGTTATTTTCTATGTTCTGCACCTGTTGCTGTGTTGCAGGTGTCTCTCTCAGCTGTGGAGATCGACTCTTCAGCTGCTCCCCCCTCCTGTCAGTGTGGTTTTTTACATGCGCGGTTGCGCACTTTTACTCGGCTCTGCGAGCCATTTTTGTAGTCCCGAGCCCGGGACCTCCACTGACCTGTGGGAGCGGGCCTCTCTCTCCGCGGCGGTCCTCTTCGGACAGGTAAGGCCTTCACCTTCTTCTTCCAACGTCTTTCCTTCTTCTTTTCTTCCCGTTGTTTTTGGTTTTTCTTTCTTCGCTGCCATTTTCTTCACACTTTTACTTTCACTTTGTTTTGGTTTTTAAGTTTGTGCCTTTGCTTTTTCTCTATCTTTTTTTAACTTTTCTGGAGAGGGCTGGAGTTCCCCTACCAGCCACTACTCCATCACGTGACTCCTCCCAACAGGCAGAATAGATTGAAGCAAGTCCTGACACACAGGTCACAGGACATACAGACGCCAACTCTCAAAGGGCTCGGGTTGTACATAAACTGACTTTCACTGGGAGTACAGATCCCACACAGGGTGATTTCCTCTCTCATGCACACCCTCTCACTGGGGTCCCCCATAAACAGCAACTCTCACAAGTGAGTTGATTATATCTCCATCCCTGTGCCCTGGGCATTGACCCAGTCCTGGTGCTGGTTGGAGTGATCGATGGAGGCCTTTTTCGTGGTGCCCCTATACCATGATAAGCATTTACTCAATGAATCTCTTGCAAGAACTTCACAACCATCAATGATGTAATCTATGATATCATGGTGTTGAGGACTTCCTTTTGTTTCTTCTCTGTGGCATTAACTAACAGGATGTGAGACATCATGTAGTCGGCGGGACTGGGGCAACAACAATCTGCGAGAGAGGAATGGTGACTGCAAACTTACCCCTGGGAGAAGAGAGACTTGATTCGAGCACTGTCCAGCATCATTTCTCCATCACAGCTTTCGGAGTGGTACAGTTTTGGAACACCGCTCACATTTGCACTGGTCAACTGCAGTGGTGGGGAATTAAGATCAATGGACAAATCCTACAACAGGGGAGCAGAGATTTGGTAAGTCAGAGGAAAGAAAAGGAGGGAAATATACTGTAACAAAAGCCAAAATTCAGGATCAAAGGGATCTCAGATCCTGGAGAAGGAGAATCCAGGCCACAGAGTCAGAAGCCAGACTCCACAAAATAAAGGAGCTCCTAATCTCGGGAACAAATTGACTCCAGTTCCTGAGAGTGATCCTAATCAAGGGAAAAAAAGGGCTCATGATTTCAGAGATAATGGGGCTCCTGATCCCGGGGATAAGGAGTTGATCCGAAGGAATGTAGACCATTTACAGAAATAAACTATTTGAAGGGGTTGGGAAAATAAAGAGTAAGGTTGAGAGAGGAGTTGAGAACTGAGGATGGAGTGAGAGAGAGTTGTAAAAAGCCACAGATTGAAAAGGATAGAGATCTGCAAAAGAGATCAAACAATGAACAGCAGGAAGGCAACGAGGAAATGAAAGATAAAGTGACAGAGAGACGCAGAGAGCGAGAGAGGCTTTGACAGAAACGATGAGCCTGCAGGAAGGAGAGAGCAACTGAGTTTGTGATGCAGCAAAACAGATGTGTCAGTCTGTCAGAGCTGGAATTATCTGTGTGACACCAACCCCTCCCCCAAGCAGTCCTGGGTTATGAAGGGTCAGCTCTTGTAGGCAGAGAAAGGAGGGGAAGTTGGTGAAAGAGACAGACAGAGAGAGAGAGACAGGGAGAGAGACAGGGAGAGAGAGAAAGAGATGGAGAGAGACAGGGAGAGAGAGAGATTGCTGGAGCTGTGATGAGAGAGAAGGAATGGGTGCTAAATTCACTAAGTGGTCTCCATGAAGGACCCATTGAACGGAGATATATGCAGATAAATATTTTTCTTTCTGCATGAAGTGACATTAGTGTAAGGAGCCATAGCAGGTCCCTAATGAATGGTATGTACCTTGGGGACAGACAGACCCAGCTGCGACAGCTGCTGGTCCCTCTTACTGATCTGGTGTGCGAGCTCTATTCCAGTAGGCAAAGTCCAAGCTCTGGTTTAACATGATCCCATTATCAGAAATAAGATAGCCCACAGAGTCTGACCCACACAATCCCTGCCTTGTGAGTGTTGGTTGGATCAGTGTAAAGAAGAGGCTTCATTTAGTATTTAATGTAGATTCATACAATGGAAGAACAAGCGGTTCAGCCCACTACATTCATGCTGACCAGCAGACACCCATCTATATCAATAACAGCTTTCAGCCAGGCCAAGACGAGACTGCCCCATGAGAGTTTGTTGCAGCAGGGTAGAGGGAGTGTAGTCTATATCCAATCTGTTCTGCCCTGTCCCTGCCCTAAAAAAACACGTGATGGAGCAGGGTCGTGAGCTTATCCATGCTGTCCTGCCCTGTGTGTGATTGGTGCGGTGAGTACTGAGGGACCTTTAATCTTCATCTACCTCAGAATGCCCAATGCATCAGATTCTATTGTGTTCCAGTGGATGACAGCATACTATTCTGTTCCCTCTCCAAGGTAAAAGATCAGATTATTTTTGGGTTTTGTCCTACATTGGTGACTGGCAGAAGATGAATTAATCGTGGGGCTGAGGATTGTTGCAACAGCTGATTCGTGTAAATAATTCTCTGACCTACTAAATCTTGGCTTCAGCTACAGTTATGAAAGAAAAGGAAGCAGGCATTAAGTGGTCTGTTCTCTGTCATTCCCCCAACACCAGACAACATCGAATAATTTCTGTCCACTCTGGCTTTCTCAACCATGACCAGCTGGTTACCCTCCCTCCCTCATTAGTCACCCTCCCTCTTACTCATTCTCTGTCCGTTGCTCAGAACATTGTAGGTTTAATGGGGACCTTAGCATGGTTATCGGAGCTGTTGTCTCCTAGCCCCATTAGCCTGGGAACACTCCTGCCCTCCGATACTGCCTGTGTGGACTTTTCCTATTCTCCCTGTGACCACATAGGTTTCCTTTGGGTGCTCTGGTTTCTTCACATAGCCCAAAGACTATGTAAATTGCTCCTGGCATGGAGGTGGGTGGGTGAAGTTGGTGGGAAGGTGGGGATAATAACGTGGTGTAAATCGTCAGTGTGGATTGGTGAAGTGGAGGACCCATTTGGCACCTCTCTAAATGGGCATCAAACCTGAAGAGTCACAACACATGAGCAAGTGCCTCAGTAAATGCTACAATACTTTGAGGAAGATTATTAAGGTGCTAGGAAGTACTGACAACAGAGGATTGAAAAAAATTAAGAGACAGCAGGGAGGTGGATTCGTGCACCAGAGAACTGATGTATTTTCTGGGGGTAAACCAATCTATATCAGGGAAGGGAGATAATACAGAAGTGGATTTTCCACTGGGAAATGGATTTACGCACTGGTGACAATGGGTTTATATAACCAAGACAGTGGATTTCCTACCCACAAGGAAGAGAATTATGTTCTGGAAAAATGCACCAATGTTATTGCCAGGGAAATTGTCAGTTACTGAATGGATGTAATTACTGTTGGAAGGACCACTTGCAGTCTGGCAGGGGAAAAGTGCACTGGAGGTGTCAATTTTCTGTATAGGAGTTGGATTTACTCAGAAGAGGAGGAATTAACCGTCTAGAGGTAGAATTTACTCCTGATGCTTGGGTTTACACAGTGGGGTCGGGGTTTACACAGTAGAGTCAAGTTTACACAGTAGGGTCGGGGTTACAAAGTGAGGTTGGGTTTACATGGATTAGTTTTACAATGACAGAGGTGGATCTATATGCTCAGATTTGAATTTACACCCTTGTGGTGTAATCCAGAGTATGGATTTACATCCTAAAGTGGAATTAACCTCATCTCAAGTTGATCTGATGTTTTTACCTGTGGGGCTGCAATCTCCAGTGCAGGATTCGTTAGTTCTGTTTTATCCTGGGACTTCTCTCTTGCCAATCGGGCTGCTTCTTTCACCTCTTGAAATCTCTCTGCAAACTTCAGCAAAGTGCAAATATCAGATGCGTCATTCAGGCATCAGAATCATGGTTCTGGACATCCCTTACACTCCATTGCATCTCAGCCCCTTCCTCATCTTCCCCACCCACCATCATACTTTCCTTTCCTCATTGCCCAGGATGATCAGGATTCTTCCTATTACCTTTTTGAAGCAAGGGGACTGCATTTCCAATTCTCTGGCATCTACCCTGCAGCCAAAGAGGACTCAAAGATCATAGCTATTGCCCCAGCTATCTCTTCCCTCACTTCCCACAACAACCTGGGTATATCACTTCCGGCCCCGGGGTCTTATCTATCTTGATGTTTTTAAGAAAATCCAACACTTCCCCTTCCTTAATCTCCAGATTGTCCAGCACAAAAGCCTGCTCTATTCTGACCTCGCCCAGATCAAGATCCTTTTCTCTTGTGAGTACTGAACCAAAGTATTCATTTAGGACCTCCCCAACCTCCTCATTTTGCCTTCTTTAGTCTCATCATCCTTCTGTTCTTCACATACGCATAGAACGTCTTGAGGTTCTTCTTAATCCTACATGCCAAGACCTTCTCATGCCCCGTTAGAGCTCTCCTTAGGGAGATGTGCTCACCAAAATGCTTCCCCACCGAGAGGTCCGCCACCTGACCAGGTTCATTCCCCAGAACCAGATCCAGTGTGGCCTCTCCTATCATCGGCTGGCCCACAGACTGTGTCAGGAATCCTCCTTGAACACATCTGACAAATTCAGCCCCATTTATTCCTCTTATAGTCAGAAAGTGCCAGTCAATATTAGGGAAGTTGAAGACCCCATAACTACATCCCTGTATTTCCTGCACCATTCTAAAATCTGCCTGCTTATCTGCTCCTCAATGTCCCAAGAGCTACTTGGGGGCCTTTAGACTACTCCCAGCACAGTGAGAGCTCCCTTCCTATTTCTTACTTCTACCCACACTGACTTAGTAGACACTCCCTCTGCAGCGTCCTCCCTTTCTATAGCCATGATACTATCCCTGACAGTAATACTACTTCTCCCTCTTACTTCCCATCCTGTTCCTTTTAAAACACCTAAACCCCAGTACCTGCATCAGTCAATCCTGCCCTTCCTCCAGCCAAGTCTCTGTAATGATCACAACATTGTAATTCCACCTACTAATCCATGCTTTGTTCATTCCCTTTGTTCCTAATACTCCTAGCATTGAAATAGACACATATCAACTCCTCTAACTGGTTACATTTATGTCTCTTCTTCCTCACTAACTCAAACACATAGCATCATACTTTTGACCTTCCGCCCTATTCTCTCCACTCACATTCTGGTTCCCAACCCCCCTATCAAACCAGTGTAAACCCTCCTCAACAGCTCTAGCAAACCTGCCACCAGAATATTGGTCCCTTTCCAGTTCAGGTGCCGTCTATCCTTTTTGTACAGGTCAGACCTTCCTCAGAAGAGATCCCAATGATCCACAAATCTGAATCCCAACTCTTTAGCCACGCATTCATCTGCCGCAACTTCCTATTCCTACCCTCTCTGGTACATGACACAGGCAGCATTTAGCTTGCAACAAGGCAGGCAAAGATTCATCATTATCATGGCCGCTCCTTACAGTCAGAGAAAAGTCCTAGTCCAGCTATCTCTCCAGTTCCCTGATGTCACATCCCAGGATGTCAGGTTCCATTAATTCCTGGAAGGATATCAGCTGCTGCTGTTCTCCTGCTTTGGGACCCAATTGGCTGCTGTGGTTTCTCAGTCACAAGCACCACCCTGGTATAACCAGACAGATACCTGTGCAAGCTGCTGCTCAGAGTTGAAGCCCAGTCCATAGACCGTGTTGGCTCGACTGTCAGCCCACTGCCCAAATTTCTGCGAGGTTTTGGTGAACGTCATGTTGGGTGTGATGGTACTATTGATGATTGCCTGAAAACAAAGCCACTCATTACCAAATCCACAGCAGGAATATTTTGCTTATCAGGTGAAGGAGTGTTCTGATTCATCAGTCAGTCGAGATGGAAGTGAGTACATAGAATGACTACAATGCATTCACTTGTGCTGAACAAGACTGTGTAGCATATATGCAATCTGTTACTCTTTACTCAGCACCAGATTGTGGTGTGTTCACTGTCTGATTGCAGCAAGTTTGCAATGTTCCTGCAGTCCTTTATGGTCTGCATGTGTGATGCAGTCCGAAGGCAGAGGTACAAAGTTTGGTCACAAAATGCAAGCAGTCTTTCTGCAGCATTTTGGTCCAATGCATGCTGTCCAACTGCATTATACACAGGGCTTGAATGCAGCATGTATAAAGCCACACAGTGTACAAGTGGCCAAGAGGACTCATGCAGTCCAATGACAGCGTGCATATGCCCTTGCAGTGCGCCTGCGAGACTCCCAGTCTGTTTCCCCTCACTCTTCTATTTGCCCCCCATCCAGAGTTACCTTGGTGCCTCCAACACTAATGATCCGGTAAACATTGCGCGTGCTGTCAAAGAAGAAGGAGACGGTAACGGCATGCTTGCTGGCTGGGATCCAGTTTCGTTTGGTTGTTGGGTCGATTTGGAAAACATGGGCTCGAGCACTGAAAATGGGCTGCTCCCTGCAACGAGAAACAGGGATCAAATCCTGACCACATCCCAGCCCTAAAAAACCAAGCTGTCTCTAGAATCAATGGCCGAAACCATCATAGGTCCCAAAACAGCAGGTACTTTCTACTCCTGAGGCCTTGTGGTCTGGGTGTGTGATCCCACAACACATCACGTCTACTTTTGTAAGAGGCTAGATAGATTTTTACACAATCAATCACAAATGCTGCATGTTTCTTCCCAATATCATTAGCTGAATTTAAAATCTCATTTGACTGTGGGTTAGAAACTCATGTCTCAAGATAGTTAATTCAATCACTGGATTACCCTGTCCAGGAACATAGTCACTGCAAGAACTCTCTACCATGGGCACTACCCATCATTCTGCACAGACAAGTGGCACCTCACCCTCATGACTGGTTCACTTACCTGTGTGTGTAAAAGTCGAGAAAAGGGGTGGGGGGGGAGGAGGAGAAGGTGTGAGGAGAGAAGGGGTGGGGAGGAGAGAGGGGGAAGAGGAGAAGAGAGCTGGGGGTGAGGGAGAAAAGAAAGAGGGATTGGGAAGAAGAGTGAGGTGGTGAAGGGAGAAGAGAGGGGTATGGAAGAAGAGTGAGAAGGGGTGGGGAGACGAGAGAGTCCAGGAATGCAGAAGCATGGAGAGGTCAGAAGTATATCCAGGTCCACCACAGACTCTGACCTCCCATCCACTGCTGAGGTGAGGTGCTGCGTCAGGAAGGGAGCCAACATCATGAAGGACCTTCACCTCCCTGGCTACAACCTCTTCTTACAGCTCGCTTTAGGAACTGAAACCCAGCACTTCTAAGTTCAACAGCAATGCAACCAGCTGATATACTTTTGATGGTGCATTTGTAGAAGTTTGATAGAGTATCTGATGACATGCCAAATCTCCTCAGACTTTTTAAGGCATTGGTGTACCTTCTTCATGGTTCCCTCAATGTTCTGGCTCAAGAAAAGGACTTTTTTAAAAAGAGATACAGCAATGGTAACAGGCCCTCCCAGCTCATGAGCCCGTGCCACCCAAATGCACAATGGGACCACTTAATCCATTAGCCCTGTGCATCATTGGAACATGGGAGTAAACTGGAGCACCCGGAGGAATCCCACGCAGCCATGGGAGAATGAACAAACTCCTTACAGACAGTGCTGGATTCGAACCTGGCTCACTAGTGTTGCATTAATGTTATGCTAACCACTGCACTAGTGTTCTGCCCTTTGTTCTGAAGTATGAACGCCCAGGAACTGGAAAATTCTAACTCTTTTCACCTCCTTTCCATCAATGCAGATGGCCTCTCCTTCTTAAAATCAAAAATCAGATTCTTGGTCTTGGTAATGTCAAGATTGTGGTCTGGCAGCAACCAACCACGTTCTCCATCCTGTTCAGGTAGTCCTTAACTTCTGACCTAGGAGTCATGTCCACCCGCACGTATGACTGAATTTAAAAAAAAATTATTAAAACGACTGTACAAGTACATATTTTGAATTAAAAGTACTGTATACAGTGGTTCCCCACTCCCGGCAACAGCCAGAAGCTCCTGCTCCCGGAGGCAGGCCAAGGTCCCCGAGTTATGATCAATCCAAGTTACAACCAACCTGTCGGTCTCAATTATGATCGTAAGTCGGGAACTACCTGTATTCAGTTTCTTTCCAACAGCTATCAGGCTCTTGAACCTCCCCTTGGTTCACTAATCATGGACTGCTTCTAAAGCAAAAAAAAGGACAGCGCTATTGAAATTCACTTTTTTACATGATTACTGTGAATATTTATATATATATATATATTTATGTATGAATTTTGTCTCTTTTAATTAAATTAAATTAGTTTACAATCAGAGTTTTTCTTTACAAGTACCTGTTCAGCTGCAACCAAAAAGAACTTTGGTGTATTTTATTTTAAGACACTTTGCACAGTAACAGACCCTTTCAGCCCTCGAGACCACGCTGCCCAATTACACCCAATTAACCCTACAATCCCCAGTATGTTTTGAATGGTGGGAGGGAGCTGGAGCTCCCGGGGAAAGCCCAAGCAGACACGCGGAGAATGTGCACACTCTTTACATACGGCGTGAGATTTGAACCCCGGTCCCAATTGCTGGCATTGTAACAGGATTGCGCTAACCACTTTGCCAACTCTGCCGCCCATATGTACATTGTACAATGTGTTTGACAATAAATCATCACCGTTCGTGCTCTGAGGATTTATTAAAGGATAAAACATTTGAATATTTTTTGACTTGCAGAATAAATCAAGTTGATCCAGTGGAGGTGGTATAGTTGGACTTAAAGAAGAAATTTCTTCCCATGCAAGAAATAATTTTAAAAGTTGGAGTGGATGAGGGAGAAACTGGTTGCACTGGAGATTGGTTAACAGACAGAAAATGGAGATTAGGAATAAACAGGTCAACTTTCAGTTGGGAGGTTGTGATTACTGAGATTATACAGGGATTGCGTTGGACTCCAGCTGTTCACAATATACATCAACGATATGGACCTTGGACATACGTGTAACGTTTTCACACTCACACTGGTAATACAAAGTGAGGTGGCCGTGTGGGCTGCCAGGAGGAGATAACAGTGGGGGTGCAGACAGGCTCAGTGAGTGGAGGCGTCAAAATATAACGTTGAAAGATTTGAGAACACCCACTTGGGTTCAAAAGTAAGGGAAAGGCGAAACATGCTTTCCAAATGGTGGGAGATTGTAAAGTGTTGGTGCTCAGAAGGGCCTGGGTGGCTGGAAAACAGATTACTAAAGATCGCTATGGAGGTTCAACAAGAATTAGGAGGGCAAATGGAATGCAGGCCTTTATTATAAGAGGATTTGAGTATAAATATTTTTAAAAAAAAGCCGTAAGACATAAAAACCATGAGCAAGCCAGTTCGTCCCTTGTTTGTGTTTTGCTGCCCCACAGGGCTGATTTCTCATCTTGGTGCATTTTCCTCATTGACCCCAATATTCCCTGATTTCATTGCCCTTCACTGACTGAGCCTTCACAATCTCTTGGGCATGGAGTTCCATCGATTCACTGCTGTCAGGATGAAGACATTTCTTTTCCTCTTTGCCCTGCAAAGCTGACACCTTGTTGGTCTGTCAAATTTCTCCTGATTATGATGAGCGCGATTCCAGGAATTGATTCAGGAGATTGTGTTTAGGGCAGGATGTTCTTATGAGAGGGGAGAGTAGTATGGGGAGGGAAGAGGAATTGAGACTGCAGTGTCTGAACCAGAGATCATTCTCAGAACAATAGGTCAGTCTTCAGGACAGCGGGGCAGCATTGTTAGTGTACTGGTTACAGCACCAGCGACCAGAGTTCAAATCCAGCACTGTCTGTAAGGAGTTTGTACGTTCTCCCCATGTCTGCATGGGTTTCCTCTGGGAGCTCTGGTTTCTTCCCACCCTTCAAAATGTATCGGGGATGTAGGTCAATCAGGTGTAATTGGGTGGCACGGGCTCATGGGCTAAAAGGGCCTGTTACGATGCTGTATGTCTAAAGTCTTTTTAAAAATATATACCCTACTACACAGAAGGAGGCCATTTTGTCCATCTGTTCCATGTTGGCTCCTGTGAAAATGTTTTAATTATTCCCATTCATATCTTGATGAAGAAGGGTTCAAGCCCAAAATGTTGATTATATATAACTGCTGAGTTTCTCCAGCATTTCTAAAGTTTTTATTACCATTATTCCCATTCACCCTTTCCATATTTTACAGTACCCCTTCAACTTATTGTCTCTCAGACATGCCAGGATAGCCTGAAGATAAACTTGCAAGTTGAGTCAGTGGTGAAGAAGGCAAACGCAATACTGGCGTTCATTTCAAGAGGAATAAAATACAAGAGCAGGGATGTGATGTTGAGGATTTATCAGGCACTGGTGAGATCTCACTTGGAGAACCGTGAACAGTTTAGGGCTCCTCATTTATGAAAGGATGGGCTGATGTGAGAAAGTGTTCAGAGAAGGTTCACAAGGATGATTCCTGGAATGAAAGGGTTATCATATGAGGAGCTCTTGACCTGTTCCCTTTGGAATTTGGGAGAATAATGGGGGATCTCACTGAAGCATTTTGAACATTGTAAGGCGTGAGCAGAGGTGATGTAGAAAGATTGTTTCCCACAGTGGAAAAATCTAGGACAAGAGGGCACAATCAGCACTGACGGGCTTCCAGTTAGAACAGAGATGCAGAGGAATTTCTTTACCCAGAGGTGCTGATTCTGTGGAATTTGTTGCCTCAGGCAGTTGTGGAGGTCAGGTCATTGGGTTTATTTAAGGGAGAGATTGAGACGGTCTTGATTAGCCAGGGCATCAAAGGTTATGTGGAGAAAGCCGGGCAGTGGGGCTGAGTGGAAAAATGAATCAGCTGATGATTTGAATGGCAGCACAGACTCGATGGGCTGAATGGGCTATTTCTGCTCCTATGCTTTATGGCCTTAACTCCCTTTGGATTCTAAGGGGCAATTTATTACAGCCAAATAACCTAGGAGCACATCATTAGGACAAAACCAGAGCTCCCAAAGGAACCCTGTCATCAAGGATTGGATGTGCAAACTCCACAGACAATACCCGAGATCAGGACTGAACCTGGGTCCCTGGAGTTGTGAGGCAGGCAGCAGTAGGTGATCAGCCTCCATGACCAGAAATTCCTTTATAGCTATTTGGCCCTTCTAACGTGCTCCACCATTCTTCCAGATTACAACCAACCATCAACCTCAGCCTTCCAGCAATACCCTCATTTTCCTTGATTTTCTCAACTCCCAGAAATCTATCAATTTTCTCAATGATTGAATCTCCACAGAGGATTCCCCACCCTTCACCCCCAAGGCTCAAGAATTCCAAAAGTTCATCAGTCTCTCAGTAAAGAAATTTCTCCTCAATGCAGTTATTAATGGTCTACCTCTTTCTCTGAAACGGTGACACCTGGTTCGAGATTCTTCACCCCTCTAGTCTGTCAAGTCCTCTAAGAATCGTAGCAAGGTCCTGAATCTTTTGAATCAGCTAAGTACGTCCAAGGTGAAGGTCAATAGGTCAGTAGGTCAAGGTGAAGGTCAGCTAAGTACGTCCAAGGTGAAGGTCAATAGATTTTTGGGAATTAAGGGGTAGGAGGAAGAGACTCACAGGTAGAAGATCTCCTGTGTTCATAAACACATTTGAGGAGCCAAATGGAACACCTCCAATTCTATTTCTTATAATAGTGAATCAGATTACATATATACCTCACAAAGATTAGCGTGTACAGAGCCGTTGTCATACCCACACTCCTGTTCGGCTCCGAATCATGGGTCCTCTACCGGCATCACCTACGGCTCCTAGAACGCTTCCACCAGCGTTGTCTCCGCTCCATCCTCAACATCCATTGGAGCGCTTTCATCCCTAACGTCGAAGTACTCGAGATGGCAGAGGTCGACAGCATCGAGTCCACGCTGCTGAAGATCCAGCTGCGCTGGGTGGGTCACGTCTCCAGAATGGAGGACCATCGCCTTCCCAAGATCGTGTTATATGGCGAGCTCTCCACTGGCCACCGTGACAGAGGTGCACCAAAGAAAAGGTACAAGGACTGCCTAAAGAAATCTCTTGGTGCCTGCCACATTGACCACCGCCAGTGGGCTGATATCGCCTCAAACCGTGCATCTTGGCGCCTCACAGTTTGGCGGGCAGCAACCTCCTTTGAAGAAGACCGCAGAGCCCACCTCACTGACAAAAGGCAAAGGAGGAAAAACCCAACACCCAACCCCAACCAACCAATTTTCCCCTGCAGCCGCTGCAACCGTGTCTGCCTGTCCCGCATCGGACTTGTCAGCCACAATCGAGCCTGCAGCTGACGTGGACTTTTACCCCCTCCATAAATCTTCATCCGCGAAGCCAAGCCAAAGAAAAATAGTTGATACCATGTAGACCTCGACCCTCTATTTTTGGCCCCAAATCTTGTACTTTCCATATAACGTGTATGAAATTCGACCCCCCCCACCCCCTATTTTTGGGTCCGGCCACCTGCCCATCCAAGCTCTCAACACCCCGTCTGCGGACTCTCGCCTAGGCCCTGGCCACCTACCCACCAGAGCTCCCAACAGCGGACCCTCACCTCGGTCACCCGCCCATCTGAGCTCCCAACTCCCCAACTGCGGACTTACCACCTGGTCCCGACCACCTGACACTCCAAACGAAACAGGTACTTACTGTGGTCAAAAGTAGTATGCATAAACCCATTAAATTTTACCCTAAAAATTGGTCCACAAAATTCAACTACCTGTATTTCTTGAGCATATATGGTAGATATTTACCACTGCCCAGTTAAAAGACCCTTTTTATCAAATTTTAGATTGATAAAAATTTTAGTATTAGATCTTGAATTTAAATGTCTCCGTAGCTGTGATCAAACAAGTCATTTCATCACTGGCCCAGAACTGTGGCTGCCAGTCCAGTGTGAATGACTGATGCTGTCACCCATGGGACAGATTCAATAGCAAGAGGGAATTGAATAAACACTTGGGACCAGGAAAACGAATGTTTCGTGTGGACAGAGCAGAAATATGGCACTGGCTGAAAGCCAACATAGTTCAATGAAATCGAATGGCCTCCCTCTCTACTGGATCATCGTATCTGATTCTACATGAGCTTCAAAAGTGATTCCGATCTCCAGAAATCAGCCCTAACTTCATAATGGTTTAAAGTTAGACACAGCTTTCTGAACATGAGCACCAGAGATCTCCCCCAGCATCCTGGAATCAACATTTAGTCAATGTCATTGAATCAGATTGACTGGTTATTACCTCATTGCTGCTTGTCAGAGATTGCTGCGTGTAAATGGACTCCAGATGTCCTGGGATACAATAGTGGCTTTGACAGACAAGTCTCCCATTGGCTGCGAGGTGATTTCAGATGGACTGCATTGGTGAAAGGTGCAGGAGGAATGCAAGTCCGTGGGGGGAGGGAACCGTCCTTAAACCATTGACCTGGACGAGGGTGTTTTCTCTATGGGGAGTGGTCACATCGCCGATCAGTTATTCAATAAATCGACTGCAGTGAGACACAGATCTCTGCAGACGATGTGATGCTGCTGGTACCTTGAAGAAGGGCTCAGGTCCGAAACGTGGGTAATATACTTCCTGTAGACCCTGCGTGACCGGCTGGGTTCCTCCAGCATTTCTGTGCCTTTACTTGAATAAATCAACTGCAGTTCAGTGATCAGAGATTGAAAAATACTCATCAATAAGGACTCAGACAAGATCAGGAGAGAAACAGAGCAATGAACTTCAACCCTTCACACATATACCCTGCTTCTACTGCTATATTCAGGAGTAACAGTCAGAAAGTAGGAAGAGGGGACAGAGAGAGTGAGTGAGAAAGAGTGAAAAGGAGAGAAAGGGAGAGAGAGAGAGGGAGAAACCAATTAGACAGACACTGATGGAGAGACAGTGACAGAATCATGGTGAGATGTGGGCTTTAATTCGTCAAAACCTTGCTCCCTCCCCCACCACTTAAAGTTTTGGTGCTTTGACAAGTCATTGACAGAGATTCCCAGAGATGGAGCCTGGATTTGGTTCGGTCGCATGGTAGAGAGATCTCCATAGTACGACTCTCGGCTTCCTCCATGGCCTACTGATTAAATGGAACGGTGTGGACGATTGAACTGCTCGTTTACAAAGCGAACACCACAGAAAAATGTGTCATTGTCCAAACTTCCCTGCCAGCTTCATAAGAATTAGTGAGTGCTATTTCAGACTTAGATGGATGATTCTTCTCTTGGTTTGAGACAGTTCAGCCTGAGGAAATAGCATCTCACATAAAGGACAACGTTCCATTAAGGGTGGCAATGGTTAGCCTAGTGGTTAGTGTAATGCTGTTACAGCCCCAGCGATCGAGGTTAAATCTGTATCTGCCTGGGTTTTCCCTGGGGGCTCTGGTTTCCTCCCACCCTTCAAAAAAAACATACCATGTTTGTAAGTCAATTGGGTGTAATTGGGCGGCATGGGCTCGTGGTCCAAAAGGGCCTGTTACTGAGCTGTATGGCTCATTTATTTTTAAATGTTGTCAATTATTTTTCTTCCCTGTCAACTCGCTTTGAATCATTTCTGCCTCAGGAATCCTGGATCCCTCAGCCCTTCTCTCTATCTTGGGTCCAAAGTCCACTACTTCTGGGTTCCAGTTCCAACAGTTTTGCTCATTTGCTGTGCGGCTGATCCATTGTCGAGGTACATGTTGGCCTGTGGGAAGCCTCGGTGACTATTTCGACCCTTCCTCTTCCTCACTGGGTATGAGTAGAGCAGATATTTTGTGACCACAATATGCCCCAATCACACATCATCCTGGACTGGATATATACACCAGACTCCCAACTTGGGCAGAACCCTAGAACTCCCTATTAGCCTCTCATCACTATTTTGGAGCCTCTCCACCTCCTCCTCTTGTCCCCTGATCCTCCCACCACTCCTTTTCCTTCCTCCCCATCGTCCCTCTACCCTCTTTAATGGCCCCTCTCTTCTACTGTCAGTAGTCCACGTCACACCCATTTACCTTTCTCTATCCCCAGTGGCCACTCTCCACATCCCCCCCAATGGCTCCACTCCTCCATCCCTTTGAATAACCCCTTTTTCATCAAGCTCCCCCCATCTCCTCGATTGAAACCCACAGTCTCTGGGCCCCTCCTCCCATTGCTATCCCCTTCTCCCCTCCCGGTTGAACTACCCTCCCTCAGTGTCTGCCTCCTGAGATTCCTCAGGGCCACAATTATAAAAAAGAATGAACAGCTGTAACACTCAGCTGCTGGCCTGATTTCCAATCCCCAAAAGGGCCAGTGTCTTGTGACACTCTGCGTCACATTTATAAAAACCTGTGATAGACAAAAAAAAGGAAGGACATTTATCTGTGTCAGTGACAGAGAGAGTCTGTCCACTCCAAAATGGGGGATAAATGGTGGAGGAGCAGAGTGGGAGGTAAGCAAGAAGAAGAGAAGCTCACGGTCAGAACAATGAGGAGAGGTGAGGGGGAGAGTGGAGGAGGAGAAGAGGGGAGGAGGAGAAGTTGGGAGGAGGAGGAGAGGGGAGGGGAAGAGGAGGATCGGGGAGGAGGAGGAGAGGTGAAGGGAAGAGGGGAGGAGGAGAGGAAGAGAAGGAGAGGGGAGGAGGAGAAGAGGGGAGCAGGAGAAGAGAGGAGGAGGATTAGGGGAGGAGGAGGAGAGGTGAAGGGAAGAGGGGAGGAGGAGGGGAAGAGAAGGAGGGGAGGAGGAGAAGAGGGGAGCAGGAGAAGAGGGAAGAAGGAGGAGGAGAAGTGGGGAGGAGGAGGGGAGAAGGGGAGGAGTGAGAGAAAAGATGGGGAGGGGTCAGGGGAAGGGGCGCAGGAGAGATAGGGGAAAGGAGAGGGATGGGGATGTGGAGAAACAGGGATGGGGAGAAAGGGGGAGAGAGATTGATAGAGTGAGTGCGTTGGAAGAAATGTTGAGATTTCTTGGAATATGAATTTACAAAGAGCAATTCAGGCAGAAAGGATTAAAGTTAAACGTTAGAATCGGTAATTCTGTAAATGGCAGGGTCTCTAGTTTGTAAGTCCCTCGCACATTGAACTGCAGAGAAAGCATCAAGTTGGCACCATAAAATCCTCCAAATCCCACCAGAATGTAAATCGACACCTTTCTCCAGACCCAGGCCAACATCCTGACCACTTTTTTCCACTCTGTCATCTATCATGAGGAGCGTTCATCACTTGCAGGCCTGAAACCAGACTCCCGAAACGGATGCTCTGCTCCAGGCTCCGCCATGAGTGAAAAGAGGAAACAACCCAGGAATGTTGCCATACCACAGAAAGGATGTAATCAAACTGGAGAGAGGGCAGAACGGATTCACAAACTTCGGGGGCTGGAGGGCCAGAGTTATAAGGAGAGGCTGGGACTGTTCCCTAGAGAGAAGGAAGTTGAGGGGGTGACCTTATAGAGGTTTATAAATTCATTAGGGGCATGGATAAGGTGAATGGGTTTCAGGTGAGATGGGAAATATTTAAAGAAGATCTGTGGGATAGATTTTTCACAGCAGGTGCTGGGTATATGGTACAAAATGGAAGATGAAGTGTCGATGGGTACAATTACATAGGAAAAATATAGAGGGATATGAGCCCAATACGAACAAATGAGACTAATGGGTAGGTAGTATGGACAAGATGGGCCCAAGGGCCTATTTCCATGCTCTATGACTGTTCTCAAATCCTCCTTAAGAGAATTCCTGATCCATCACCACTCCTCAAACAATAATTCAAAATCACTACAATTCTTGAGTGCACTCATCAGGGGAACATAGTGGAAACAGTGCTAAACTACCCACCCTTCCATCTCACTAAGAAGTACCCCCTCCACATTTGTGGCACAGACTGCAGGCCCCACTTCTCAGCTGCCCCATGACCCACAGAACTGGAGTAGAGCCAAGTCGTCCAGCTAAGAGAGAATAGATGTCCCCTCTGCAGTCCTCGCCTGATGAGTGGGGTCGGCACCAGGAGGTCACTGCCTCTTCCCTGTCACGAACGCAGCCCGGCCCACAGTCTCTGCAATGGGAGGTTGAGGGGCATCTGGGGGCTTGCTGAATCCAACAGAAAATTCCCATGAAAAAACAATAAAACCCAAGTGGTTGAAGAAATTCAACAGGCCAGGCAGCATCTGTGTAGGAAATGGACGGACAGAAAGAAAAAAAGTCTGCAGATGTTATGATTGTAGTCAAAAAAACAGAAATGCTGGAGGAACTCACCCAATCTCACATCGTCCATAGGAGGTAGTGATGTATTACCCATGTGACAGGTTGAAACCCTGTTTCAGTACTATGTTATGTCCATTTCTCTACATGGATGCTTCCTGACCTGTTGAGAAGCTTGTTTCTCACTCAAAATTCCAGCATCTGCAGACTTTTATGTCACCTATAAATTCCCCTATCAGGAGGCCATTCCCACTGCAGACAAAATACAGGCAGAGACACCACTTCAATACTTCTCAAGTGTCAGGACTCCAACTCCAGCACTCAGGTGCATGCGTACACACCCACACACACAACGCGCACACCCACAGCACCTGCCCACCACGTGCACATACGCACCCACACACATAACGCGCACGCACACACTACTGAGTTGTGGCTCCAAGCATGATGCTAACCAGGTAACCGCATCCAGTTCACAGCCCTCATTCTGGAGCAGTCACTGCCCACCCAGAGGGATCAGACACAGGCAGGGCAAGAGTAGCAAATGCTGCGCCCCTGGATTTTCAAAGCCTCTATGTTTATGTTATGAATTCTGAGAAACATTTTTGTTTTCATCTTTGTGAGGCAGCTATGAGATACCAGTCTGTTAATAACCCCGTTTAAAGGTTATAATTGGAGTTATTAACACACTTTCCCCACCAGCTTGGGCGATGGCTCAACGCAAGGGCAATGGACATCTTGGGTACCCATAATCCCCCACGCAGCCCTTGTCAACACCAGGGAAACACAGAGCGGTTCCAGTTGCGTGGGGGATTGTGGGTGTAGCTCGATCAATGACCTCTCGCAGGCACAAAGTGCATGACCAAAGGCTTTAATGTCCTGAAACCTCCATGCTTCTGGGCCGGATCCATGGCTGATACTGATAGAGGAGACGAAGGCTCTCAGCCTTTATTGGGAAAACGACCCGGTGGAGTTACCAGGCCGGAGGCATGCCAGCCTGTGCAGTCCATTGAGCTCCACCACCTGCATTACCGTGTTCAACCACGATGGGTACCAAAGACAGCCATTGATCCTGCATGCTGCCGCAAGTTTTGTTTTAACAAAATGTGTAAGTATAGCGGTGGCTACACTGCTCCTGCAATAACACACGCAACCAGAAGGGTTGAGCTCAGTGAGCAGACTAGTTTATTGCAGGCTGCTGGGCTGCACTTATACTCCCAGCCCGGACCTGGCTGAGAACCGGGCTGGAGGGCGCTGACGTCACCCAGGCATCATGTGGTCCCCAAGCCCCAAGCTGGAAGGAAGGGAAACCTCCAACGGCGCCATTTTCGCCGGCTGCCCCGAAGCGTGGCTTACAAGCAGGGCTGGTTTGCCTGCCTTGTGGTGAGCCGCCACACAAGTAAGTTTTAACAGGGGAGGAGAGGGGCACAATCCCCCCCCCCCCCACCCTCACTGTGCATGCACCAGCTGGCACTATTTAGGGCCCCTTTAAAATATTTGCTACAGGCCTTGCAATATCTTAATCTGGTACTGGATGCAACAACCAAGGCTGCTTTACCCTCTGCCGAATTCAGGGCAGTCTTCTCTGTCGAAGGAAACAGTAGAGGCTGCCTCATTAAATGCATTCATAAGAGAGTTAGATAGATTTTTGTGCATAGTAAGGGTTTTTTGGGAAAAGGCAGGTTGGTGGAGCTGAGTACACAGTCAGATCAGCCACGACCTGATTAAATGGGAAGCAGGCTCGACAGGTCAGATGGCCTACTCCTGCTCCTGTTTCTTCTGCTCTTAACTGGCCCACCCCCCACCCAACGGTCACCTGACAGGTCTTCAGGACAAAATGGTGGAGCTTAACACATGCGAAAAAGCATTCACAAGCACCTTCAGATGGAAATCTGTTCATGACCCACCTCAATCCCCTGCCAAGTCAAACCTCTCCTCATTGTAACAAGACCAGCTGAAGGCACTGGATGCAGTAAAAAGCTCTCCACCTTCAAGGGAGTATTGAAATTCCTACCAAACATCCACCGGTCCATTATTCCACTTCCATGGAGGCTTCATTCATGTTACATTCAATCAACTTGTACCAGATATCTAATATTTCTTCCAAAGATGTTTCAGAAAAGAGATGGGAACCTGAAGTTATTGGGGATCAAAGAGAAAGCTCCCTACACTGGCTGGAGTCATACCCTGCACAATGTGGTATGGGATGGTTGTCTGAAGAGGGCATGCAAAATCATTGAGGACCCCTTCCACCCTGCCCGCAGCATCTTTCGGCTGCTCCTATCAGGAAAGAGATACAGGAGGATCAGAGCCAGCACCACCAGGCTGAGGAACAGCTTCTTCCCACAGGCAGTGAGAATGAACGACCAAAGGAACTGATCACACTCTCCCTCCAAGACTCTCATATTCATGAAACTATATTTATTTATTTGTATAGATGAATACTTGTCCTGCATGTGTATTGTTTGCAAAGTTTTGGACCAAGAATTGGAGAATGCTCTTTGTCGGGTTGTACTTGTACTATAAAATGACAATAAACCTGACAAACATTCACTGGAACCCAATCATTGCAAACCAAATCACTCCAGAAGCACCACTGACTTCGTTCAAGTCCAACCCATCTTTGTCAATGTTCTTCCCTTTATCGGAGTTCAGGTCAGGATACGTATTGATGATTGGTCACAGTCCCTTTCCCAGGTTACGATTCAAGCTGACCCTCACATAGGGAGAGCTGAACAACTCTCAGGAGGCTGATTCAATGGCAAAACAAATGCCACATTCTACCCATCTCCAGCAACAGGGAGTGTAATCAATGGATTTACTGCTCAATTCCCCACTAACAACATTCTGGAACAACCACTGACCGGAAATTTAACTCAACTGGCCATAACGTGAGGACTACATGAGCAAATTAGAGGCCGTGTATCGTGGCACCTCCTGACACTTCAAGGACTTCAATGGCATAAGGTAACAGAGGTGTCCACTTGAACGATATACGGCATCCTTAAATGAACAAGGGCAGTTTCCTGGTTGATTTGCCTGGAATTTTCTCCAAGGTATTCAACAGCAAACTTGGAAATGTCTTTCCTGAGTGGCTTTTTGTTGTGTTGCTGGCATTATACTCACAGATTAAACAAACCTTCAAAGGCTTCTGGCAATTTCCAAGTTGATTTCAGCTCACTCTTGGCATCATACCACTCCCAGCAACAATCAATGCATTGCTGTCCAATCTTTACATCCCCTAATTAATCACTAACATTTCCTGATCTTATTTACCATGTATCCCCATTCTGGATCTCTCTGGACTTCCTGGTACAGTGCCCTCCAGATCCCCCCACTACTCTCGTCTCCACTTATAACAAGTCTGTGAAACCTTGAACAAATCTGGTCAGTAAGTAGCGAGAGCTTCCAGGAATCCAACTCTAAGCATCTGTGACTATCAAAGGCCACATCAGCCTGTCTTCAGTCTCACAGCCCTGTTCTACATCCCAGGTTCAAATTCATTCCCGACACCATGTTGTTCCAGGTGTAAAACTCTTGAGAAAAGAAGACAAGGTTGCTCACCGTTGGAACCTGAAACTTAAAACTATTTTCTAATTTCTACATTCCAGCTAAACAACAATTTTACCCTGACCCGAGGATGTAATCATTTTACCAATGCACTTTGTAAAATTAAAGGGACGCAGCAGAACAATACACTGTGTTAAATTATTCAGTATCAAACATCGGGCTGTTTGTTAGGTTGAACTTACAGACACACGAGATGCCAAACCAAAGGAAAAAAGAATGAGTGATGGCCAAGTTCAGAGTTTTAAAGAGGAACTTATGGGAAGAGGGAGCTGGAGCAAGACAGAGAGAGGGAAAATTTTGGAAAGGGAATTCCAGAACTTAGATTCAAGGAACCTGATGAAACATTAAAGTCTGTGATTGTACTAAAAACACTCAGAAGTGCAAGGCCGTGGATCGCGAGGCGATTCAAATGTCCAGTGATCGAAAGGCCAGAGCTGGAGGGGTGGGGGTGATGTTGGAAGGACGTGGGGTTAAAGGTTTCCTCAGGCTGGGCCAGCACACAGAGGGGCAGCAACGTAAAGGAAGTTAGTTTGGAATAACCACAACCTCAGCAAAAAAGAGATTTGGAGAAATCCAAAAAAGGGGAAATAAAAATAAAAACAGGTTAATTGGCAGAGAGAAGAATACAATTACCAAATCTCAAGGGAGATGAGTAAGGGAGAGTGGAAGCGAGGGAGACAAAGTCTCCATAAAAGCAATTAACAGCAACAATGAGCTGCTGTAGAAAATGGTTAAGCTGTTGCAGAGATCAACCTTGTGTGAGGTGTTCTAGTTTACTCTGGTGAAGGTTATCAGGGATAAAATCAAAATACATGGTGAGATATTACACAGGACAATCTGTCAGGGGGTGGGGCACTGACTCCAGGCAATTTTCCTCCACCACACCTATTGGATCAATTCACAATCTGGTTGTGAATAAGCTTTTAGTTGTGAATTTAATTTTTTTGATTCTGGATTTATCTGCCCATACTTTCTCAAACTCGAAGCACGACTGGGACTCAGGTAAATGAGGCAGTGCAACTGTAGCGGGAGAGCTGTGGATTTGTACCCAGGCCCAGTGAAAAGGATCAGGGTTTTGTGGGAAATGGAACAAGTGGCCAGGATTGATAGAAGAGAAATTTCTCTGGAACTCAATGAGCGGGTTCCATTGTTGAGAATCTGCAACACAAATCATGACCAATGGCATCCAAGGTGCCTTCCTGGTGTGATGTTAGTGTCCCAGTATGAGGAGAGTGTCTCGGCATGAGGATGGTGTGAGGACAGTGTGGGGATGGTGTGAGGACAGTGTCCTGGTGTGGGGACGGTGCCAGGATGGTGTGAGGACCGTGTCCCAGTGTGGAGATGGATGGGTACCATGTCCTGGTGCGGGGGGAATCGTGTCCTGTTTTGAGGATGATGTCCCGCTGTGGGGATGGTGTGGCTCTGAGACCCAGGGTGGAGATTATGTGGGGACAGTGTGAGGATGGGTGGGGACCATGGCCCGGTATGGAGACTGAGTATGAGGATTGTATGAGGATGGTGTCCCAGTGTGGGACCGTGACCCAGTGTGGGACCGTGACCCAGTGTGGGACTGTGACCCAGTGTGGGGATGGGGGTCCCAGTGTGGGGATGGTGTGGGACCATATGAGGACAGTGTCCCAGTACTGGTGTGTGGATGGTATGGGACCGTGACCCAGTGTGGGGACAGTGTCCCAGTGTGGGGATGGTGTGGGACCGTGTCCCAGTGTGGGGATGGTGTGGGACTGTGACCCAGTGTGGGGACGGGGTCCCAGTGCGAGGACTGGAATGAATCCTGATTAATTTACTATTGAGTGTCATGAACTCTCACAAGGAACTCCAGTCTGCTCCTCACTGTTCCTCTTACAAAACTCCCCATCATTCTCAGTCTCTCACTCACTATGTCTCTGGCCTGCTTCATCTCCAAATGAAGGTGTCTCTTGGGAACCCACTCTCAGCTGTACCTAGATGTGGGTCAGGTGCCCTGGATCTCCCTTTCCTTGCACAGTCTCTCTTTACACAGCCTCCCTCTCTTCTTTCCCTTTCCTCGAATTCCATTTTCACAAGCCTGGATACATGTCCTCTCCTCTTTCTCTGCCTCTCTACTTCTCCTATACATCCCCCCACTCTCCCTTTCTCCCCCCCCCCCCACACACCCACTTTTCCCTAATCTTCTCTCAGAGCCCCACTCATCCCTCTGACCTTTTTCCAACCAACATTCTGCCTCTTTCAGCATCACCCCATCTCTCTCCCACCCTAATTCTCCCTGCCCCAGTTTCCCCCTCCATTACCCACTGGCTTATTTTTTGTTCCTCTCTGTTTTCTTTCTTTCGCTCCCTCCTTCTCTTCTTCCCCCCCCCACCCCCGCTCTTTTTCGGACTTTCTCCCACTTTCTCGCACTCACCCCATGTTGATCTCCAGCAGCCGCTTCCTCTCCCTCCGTTTCCGTGAGTCCCTCCGCTCCGCTTCCTTGCGCCTGTTGCTGGTGTTGGGCTCGGGCTCGTCGCGGCTGCTCGTCTCCGCCGCCGCCGGCTGCCCGCTGCCAGTCCCCGGGCTCCGAACCGCCGGTCCGCTCGCTGCCTGCATCAGAACAAAGTAACTAACGGGTCTCCGAATGCAGCTCGCTGCTGCCGTCTGTGGGAGAGAGAGAGAGGGAATGGGACGGAGGGCGGAGTGGAGAGTGGGAGGGGGACAGAGAGAGAGAGGGAGAGGAGGGGGGGAGCGGAGTGGAGAGATGGGGAGAGGGAGGAGAGGGGAGAGAAGGGGAGGAGGGTGTGAGGAGGGGGAGAGAGGGAGGAGGGTGAGTGGGAAGGGGAGAGAGGGAGGAGGGGAAAGGGGAGAGGGATGGAAGGAAGAGTGGGAGGGGAGAGAGAGGGAGGAGGAGAGGGAGGGGAGGAGGAAAGAGGGATGAGGGATGAGGGGAGAGTGGGAGGGGGAGAAGGAGGAAGAAAGAATGGAAGAAGAGGCAGATAGTGAGAAGGATGGGCAGAAGAGATAGAGAAGGGTATGGGAGAGGAGAAGGAGCAAGGAGGAGATGGATAGAGGAAGGCGGGTTGAAGGGGAGTGAGGGGAATATAGGGAGAAGGGGAGGGGTAGGGAGTGTGTTGGGGTGAGGGAGAAGGGGCATTGATGGATGGATGGAGATTGGTGGAGAGGGGCAGCACTGAAACAGAGAGATGGATGAGAATAAGAGGGGGAGACTGGGAGGGAGGAAGAGAATTGGGAGTGGGAAAGAGGGCTAGGCAAGGATTGGAAATGCGAATGGGAGGGTTGAGACGTTGAAGGAGAGAAGAGTGGAGTTGTGATGAGGGCAGTGAGAGGAGAGAGGAAAAAGTAGGGGAAAGAGTGGGAGGATCAGAATGGAGAGGGGAATGGGAGAAGAAAGGTGAGGAGGAGATGGGGAAAAGGTGCGGAGGGCAGGGGTAGAGGGGAAAATTAGCAGGCAAGAATAGGAGAGGGGATGGAGGAGAAGAGAAAGGGTTAAGGGAAAGATGGGAAGAGGGAAGAAATAGGAAATAGGAAGAGGATTGGGCAGTGGGCAAAATAAAAGTGAATGATGGGTAGAGAGAAAAAATGGAATCAATGATAAGGGAAATGATAGGTAGAAGGGAGAGGGGGAGATAGGATGGAGAAAAGGACAGTGTGAGGAGGGGATGGTGAAAGAAACAAAGAAATGGGAGGGAGGAGGAAGGTGATGCAAGGTGGTGGAACTGGCGTCACTAGTGGGGTGGGGGGGGGGGAGTGGACTGCATCAGGTGAGACCATTAGAGGGAGCAACAACAAAATGACTGTCTATAAAATTTTTGTGCAATGTTTCAGCAGAATTTATAAAAAATATCCCTGTATAGGTATTTCCCCAAATTATGTCTGTAAATTGGACCGAGGGATCGTCCGTTTCTCGGAGTGGACGTATGTCGGAATTGCGGACCTACCTTGTTAGTCCCGGGTTCCGCAGGCTGGGCGCGGCCATCTTGGTTCCTATGTGCATGCGTGAGTCTTCAGTTGGTGCTGCCTAGTGGGTTAGCGTATTGGAATTCAGTTGGCACATGTGCAAGAGTTAAGCACCCTCACAATATTGAACTTTCTCCCTTAATTCTTGCGCATGCACCAACCAAACTCCAATATGTGAACTGTGCATGCGCAAACCGAATACTCGCGCATGCACACAGGAATCAAGATGGCCACGCCCAGCCTATGGACCCCGGGGCGCCAACTAACAAGGTAAGTCCGCACATTTTGGCACTTACATACCCTGTACCCCTGTTACAGTTTGTCAAATACAACATAATCTGTGTAAATTTTATATTATTTTAACAAATTTTCGGTCGTATGTGCTGTAAGTCGCATAGGTCACAAGTCGGTAGTTATAACAACTACAAAATTTCCCGTAAGCTCATGGATCAATGTACCTACAAGGCTAAAACTTGATGCTCATTTACTTTTTGAGCCTTCTAATGTGCTCCGGTCAGACCTGTCATTATGACCAAATTATCTCTTCTTCTTCTTTGGCTTGGCTTCGCGGACGAAGATTTATGGAGGGGTAATGTCCATGTCAGCTGCAGGCTCGTTGGTGGCTGACAAGTCTGATGCGGGACAGGCAGACACGGTTGCAGCGGTTGCAAGGGAAAATTGGTGGGTTGGGATTGGGTGTTGGGTTTTTCTTCCTTTGTCTTTTGTCAGTGAGGTGGGCTCTGCGGTCTTCTTCCAAGGAGGTTGCAGCCCGCCGAACTGTGAGGCGCCAAGATGCACGGTTGGAGGTGAGATCAGCCCACTGGCGGTGGTCAATGGGGCAGGCACCAAGAGCTTTCTTTAGGCAGTCCTTGTACCTCTTCTTTGGTGCACCTCTGTCTCGGTGGCCAGTGGAGAGCTCGCCATAGAACACGATCTTGGGAAGGCGATGGTCCTCCATTCTGGAGATGTGACCTACCCAGCGCAGATGGATTTTCAGCAGCGTGGATTCGATGCTTGCGGACTCTGCCATCTCGAGTACTTCGATGTTGGAGATGAAGTCGCTCCAATGAATAATGAGGATGGAGCGGAGACAACGCTGGTGGAAGCGTTCTAGGAGCCGTAGGTGATGCCGGTAGAGGACCCATGATTCTTCGAATCCCATGGTTCCGTCTGTCCGCACCACAAGCATGCGCTGTTGTTTTCGTTGCTGGTGGTGTTTTTCTAGTAGATGCTTTTGTAAAATTTTCTGGTTTAAGCTACAATATCGTGGTCATTAATATTTGTGAATCTCGATCAATAACCTTTTTGAAATTAAGTAGCAATTAAAGGAAAAGAAGGAGAAAAATCAAAAAAAGATTCCGCTCAGTTACTAATAATGTTTCCTTACTGAATTTTCACTTTAACCACATGAAGCTGTGTAAATGTAAATACATTTAGGCTGTGCGTATAATATTGTAATTTAAAGGTGTAATTTCAATTTTGTTAGATGTTTATCTCACTACTATTGCTGTTACATTCAATGATATAAAGGGATTATGATTTATGATTAACATTAATACAAAAAAATTACTAAGGATTCTGTATGGGAGGAGGTCCATGGAGGAGAAGGGTGACACCATGAGTTACCGCACTGGGTGATACCAATCCTAGTGATGCCGCTGCCTGTTCTTGTTGCGTCTGGGGGCAGAGGGGGTCAGGGCAGATGTGCGGGAAGTGGAGGAGATGCAGTTAAGGGCTGAAATGATGGTGGTAGAGGGGGAGCCTGGTTTTTTGAAGAAGGAGCACACCTCGGATGATCTGGACTGGAAGGCATCATCTTGGGAGCTAATGCAGTGGAGGCAGAGAGAATTGAAAGAAAGGAATAGAATCCTTGCAGGCAGCTGGGTGTGGAGAAGTTTAGTTGAGGGAGTTATCAGATTGGTAGAAAATGTCTGCGGAAAGTTTGTCTCCTGACATGGAGTCAGTGAGATCAAGAAAGGGGAGAGTGTCATCGGAGATGCTGACATCTCCTAACGTCAGGGTCAAACACAGGTCCCTGTAGCTGTGAGGTGGCACCCCCAACTACCATCCCACCAGATCACCCTTCGGACTAAGCTTTTCATATTCAGTTTAGTAATCTTCGATTTCGTTTTTGTCCTTGATTTCCATTTGTCCTTATTAGAAGGTTCCTCTGGAACAGTAAGGTGGCAAGAATCTCCATCGAGAAATTAACATGGGATGCCCTGAGAGGATTACAGCTCCCAGATTTAAAAAAAATTATTGGGCAGCCCAGTCGAAGTTTTTTGCCTCGCTCTTTGAGGGGGGAGATGGACCATCCTGGGCACAAATTGAGCTGCACAAAGTGGGTGAGAGAATAGCAGGACATGTAATTAATGTTTGGTATAAAATAAATCAGCAGATTGGAATTAAGGTGGGGTTATCACCAAAAAAAGAGTCCCCGACTCAAAATAAGATCCTCTGCACCTGGTCTCACAAAGGGATCAGGTGTATGAAGGACTGTTATGAGCAGGGGAAATTTATGTAATTCAATCAGTTAAAAATACATATGGTTTGTTGAATAATTATTTTCTCTGCTATCTTCAACTGAGATCTTATTTAAGGGACAAATTAGATCCGTCAATGACTTCACCAAAGTGCAGCGAATTGGAGACTCTGATTCGAAAGGGGATTATAAAGAAATTTATTTCAGCAGGGGTGCTTCCTATTTCAAGCAAAAACTCCTAAAGGGGGGGGGAGGGGGGGTTACATAAATCAAGACCGAGGTGGGAATCAGATTTGGACATAATAATTGGAGAACATTGCTGGTCTGATCTATGCCGAGACAATATGACAAATACAGTACACGTTAGGTATAGACTGGTAACAGTGTAATTTCTTGCATCAAAATTAAATAAATCAGAAATTTCAGACCAAGGTTTTAGATGCAGCACAGAGGTGGAAATCTTTCTACATTCAACCTGGTCATGTTCCAAGGTGAGGCCCTTCTGAATAGATCAAGGGAATTTCCAAGAACAAATTATAGGCAAGATTTTTCCTCAAAGCCCAGAATTATTTTTACTCGGAAATATTGTGGGCGTAAGACCTACAATGAGGCTGTCCAAATTTCAAACACAATTTGTAAAGATTGCATTGGCAGTGGCCAGGAAATGTGTAGGGGTGGCCTGGACGTCTGATACCCATCTGGGAATGACACGATGGAATGTGGAAATGCAAAGTCGTGTTCACCTTGAGGAACAAATATGATGTTTTTATCAACATTTGGGAAATGTTTGTAATTCTTTAGTTTTTTCTCCCCCCCCTCGTTTCAGAGCGCCCCGTCCGCCCCCTCCCCTGGATCTAGAAAAGCTAGATAATTTAAAGCCTGGAAGGTGGACGATGCAGACCTGACAACCTCTCTTTTTTTTCTCTCTTTTTAGTTCAATCTTGAACTATCTTGTTGTCTTGCTTTCTATCCTTTTCCTATTTTACTTAATTTTCTCAGGGGGAGGGGGAGGGAGGAGGGGAGGTATGGTTAATTATAGTTTTAGATATGCAATAGCTATTAATGGATGTATATTACTATTTTTTCGGAAACATTTTGACTTTAAAATTTGTAAACAAAATATTAAAAAGTTGTTCCTCAGGTGGCTCTGATCCTCCTGTATTGCTTCTCCGACAGGAGCAGCTGAAAGATGCCATGTGCGGGGTGGAAGGGGTTCTCAATAATTTTGCATGCCCCCCTTCAAACAATGATCCCGGTAGATCACATCATTGAGGGGGAGGGAGACTCCAGTGATCCTCTCTGCCACTCTTATGGTCCTGTGGATTGAGCTCCGATCCATTTCTATGCAGCAAGCTGTACCACACAAGGATGCAGCTGGACAGGATGCTCTAGATAGAGCTCCTGTAGGGGAGGAGTCACGTGATGGAGTAGTGGGGAACTCCAGCCCTCTCCAGAAAAGTTTAAAAAAAAACACAGAAAACGCAAAGGCACAAACATGAAAATTAAAATAAAGTGAAAGTAAAGGTGGGAAGAAAATAGCAATGAAGAAGGAAAAGTCGAAAGCAACGGGAAGAAGAGAAGAAGAAAAGACATCGGAAGAAGAAGGTGAAGGCCTTACCTGTTCGAGGAGGACCGCTGTGGAGAGAGAAGCCCGCTCCCTCAGGTCAGTCGAAGTCCCGAGCTCAGGACTACAAAAATGGCTCGCGGAGCCAAGCAAAAGTGCGCAGCCGCGCAAGACAAAAAAAACACTGACGGGAGGGGGGACCAGCTGAGGAGTCGATCTCCACAGCTGAGAATGACAGCCACAGCACAACAACAAGAAGAGAACATAGAAAACAACGAGAACAAGAAAGAAGAGAGTAAAAAGAAATCAAAGAAACAGCAGATGATCAACCCAGAGGAAGAAGAAGAAGAACACAGAGAAATGGAAGACGAAGGGAAGGGCAAGACAATGGAAAAACATTTTTTTAAAGAATATATGGAATCAATAAAAGTATGGCAATCACAAGAATTTAGTGAAATAAAAAGGAGAATAAAAAGTTGTGCGAATGAATTCGCAAATCCAAATGGAGAGGGGAGATGTGGTTGCCCGACAAGGGATAAAGGGCAACTCAGGAGGTGGAGGGGATAGTGGGGTTAAATAAATTTTAGATAGGAGAATAAGGGGAATGTTTGATGTTTTAGAAATGTTGTCTTATAAAGTGTTCAAAACAAGAAAGCAGAAATGGATAAGAAGGAAAGGTGATGATGAAGAAATGGAAAGGAAAGATAAACAAAGTATGAAATGGCTATGAATATGACTTTAAATATTAACAGAATACATAACCAAATCAAAAGGAAGAAACTGCTAAATTTACTTAAAAAAGAAAAAATTGATATAGCATTCGTGCAAGAAAGACATTTAACTGAAATGGAGCATAAGAAATTAAAGAGAGATTGATTTTTTTGAAGATAGCAGACATGCAAGGGAACATACTAATAGGAGGGGATTTCAACCTTAATTTGGATTCAAACATGGATAAAACTGGGAAAAAAATTAACAGAAAGAACAAAGTAACCAAATTTATAATTAAATCAATGCAAGAAATGTAACTTTTGGATATATGGAGGAAACAACACCCAAAGGAAAAGGAATATTCATATTATTCGGGTAGACATAAAACATACTCAAGAATAGACCTATTCCTGTTATCAGCTCACATGCAAGACAGAGTAAGAAAAACGGAATATAAAGCTAGAATATTATCGGACCATTCACCCTTGATATTGACAATAGAGTTAGAGGACATCCCTCCAAGAATGTATAGATGGAGATTAAACTCCATGCTACTTAAAAGGCAGGATTTTAGAGAATTCATTGAAAGACAAATTAAAATGTACTTTGAAATAAATACGGAATCAGTGAAAGATAAGTTTATATTATGGGACGCAATGAAAGCGTTCATCAGAGGGCAAATAATAAGTTATGTAACCAAGATGAAGAAGGACTACAATCAGGAAACAGAGCAGTTGGAAAGGGAAATAGTAAATATAGAAAAAGAATTAGCAATGAAGGAAGATACAACTAAAAGAAGAGAATTGGCAGATAAAAAAATAAAATATGAAACACTACAAACATATAAGGTGGAGAAGAATATAATGAAGACAAAACAGAAATATTATGAACCAGGGGAAAAAATGCACAAAATTCTAGCATGGCAGCTTAAGACAGAACAAGCTAAGAGAATGGTATTGGCATCAAGGAAAAAAGACAAACAAATCACACATAATCCAACGGAGATTAATGAAAACTTCAGAGAATTCTATGAACAATTATACCAAACTGAAAACGAAGGGAAAGAAGACAAAATAGATGAATTTTTAACTAAAATTGAACTACCAATTACAAATAGAGGAACAAAATAAATTAACAGAACCATTTGAAATAGTAGAAATACAAGAGATAATAAAAAAACTACCAAATAATAAAACACCAGGAGAGGATGGATTCCCAATAGAATTCTATAAAACATTTAAAGATTTATTAATTCCTCCCCTCCTGGAAGTAATCAACCAGATTGACAAAACACAAAGCTTACCAGATTCATGCAAAACAGCAATAATTACAGTAATATCAAAGACGGGGAAAGATCCACTCGCACCAGCGTCATATAGACCAATATCTTTACTTAACACAGATTGTAAGATAATAGCTAAACTATTAGCAAACAGATTAGCAGAGTATGTACCGAAAATGGTAAATCTAGACCAAACTGGATTTATTAAAAAAAGACGCACAACAGACAATATTTGTAAATTTATTAACTTAATTCATGCAGTAGAAGGGAGTAAAGCGCCAACAGTAGCAGTTCCTTTAGACGCAGAGAAGGCCTTTGACAGAGTAGAATGGAATTATTTATTCAAAGTATTGCAAAAATTCAGTTTACCAGAGAAATATATTAATTGGATTAAAGCATTATATAAGGGGCCATTGGCGAAAGTGACAGTAAATGGATATATATCAAAGCAATTTAATTTAAGCAGATCAACAAGGCAGGGATGCCCACTATCACCCTTATTGTTCGCATTAGCTATAGAACCACTAGCAGAATTGATAAGAACAGAAAATAAAATAAAAGGGATAAAAATAAAAGACAAGGAATATAAAATCAGTTTATTTGCAGATGATGTTATAGTATACTTAACAGAACCAGAATTATCAATAAAAGAATTATATAAGAAATTGAAGGAATATGGAGAAGTGTCGGGTTACAAGATTAACGCAAATAAAAGTGAAGCAATGCCAATGAATAATGTGGATTTCTCAAAATTTAAGAAGGAATCACCATTCAGATGGCAAATGCAAGCAATAAGATACCTAGGTATACAAATAAATAAAAACCTCGGCCATCTATATAAACTCAATTATTATCCACTAATGAAAAAATTACAGGACGACTTAGAGCATTGGAAAGACTTACCACTAACACTAATAGGAAGGATAAACTGTATTAAAATGAACATTTTCCCAAGGATACAATACCTATTTCAGGCATTGCCAATAAACTTGACAGAGAAAATCTTCAAGGAGTTAAAGAAAATAATAAGGAAATTTTTATGGAAAGGGGAGAAACCGAGGATAGCACTAGATAAATTAACAGAATGGTATAAACAAGGAGGCTTACAACTGCCAAACTTTAAAAATTATTATAGAGCTGCACAATTAAGATACCTATCAGATTTTTATCAAACAAGGGAAAAGCCAGATTGGACTAGATTAGAACTAGATAAAATAGGGCAGAAGATACCCGAACATATATTATATAAATGGGACGAAAAATTGGTACAACGCAGGAATTCTCCAGTATTACATCATCTGCTCAATATTTGGAAGAAGATTCATGTAGAAAGGAATAAAACAAATTACCAATTACCAAAACTAATACTGACGCAAAATCAGCTAATCCCTTTTACAATAGATAACCTTTCCTTTAGAGAATGGGAGAAAAAAGGATCAAAAGAATAGAAAATTGCTTTTCGGGAAATAAATTATTATCCTTTGAACAAATGAAGGATAAATATAATATAACTCACGATACAGTGTTACCAACTGAAATCCTACTTGAAGGACAAATTGGGAAGCAGTCTGAGGTTACCAGAGGGAAGTAATTTTGAATATGTGATTACAGACACAATGATAATCAAAAAATTTGTAACAAACATGTATATTAAACTACAAGAAAAGGAGAATTAGGAAACAAATGGTAAAACTAAACAAAAAAGGGAACAAGATCTAAACATAAAGATAAAGAAGGAAACATGGGAGAAGTTATGCTCAGGAACTCTGAGAAATACAATAAATACGAGGTTACGTATGATACAATATAACTGGATACACAGGCTATATATTACACTTCAAAAGTTAAATAAATGGGACCCAACAGTATCTGACAGATGTTTTTGCTGTAAAAAGGAAATGGGAACAACAATTCATGTAATCTGGACATGTGAGAAAGTGAAAAAATTTTGGGAAGATCTAAACCAGATATTAAATAAAATCACAAAAAGCAATATACCAAAAAACCCAGAGATCTTCCTCCTAAGTAACATAAAAAACAAAGAATTTGGACTTGATTTGGATGGTGCACAAAAAAGATTTGTTATGTTAGCCCTACCTGTAGCAAAAAAATGTATTATGTTAGCCTGGAAATTAGAAGATAACTTGAGAATACAACAATGGTATATAAAAATGAATAAATGTATTCCATTTGAAAAAATAACCTATAATTTAAGAAATAATATTACAATATTTGAACAAATATGGGAGCCAGACATGAAACATAATAGAGAAAACCTACCGGGGATGTGCAAAGAGAGAGGAAAAAAAAACCAAACAGGATTTATCTTTGGGAGAGAGAGGGAGAGAGAGAACTGAGCAGTAGCTTTTGGGAGGCTGCAATGTGGCAAGCTGGTAGGCTTGCTGAAGACCCCATTCTGAAGACGGGCAGTGAGTTCTGAGTTCAGCCTGTTGAAAACTCTTGTGGTCCTTACAAGAGGAACTGGCTGGCTAGAGTGTTTCTCATGAAATACGGGAAACAAGTGGATCTCTGTGGTGACCTGGAAGAAGAGGTTATTATTTGGAAAACCCATGACGGGTCCAGTTTCTTTGGCAAGACACTGGAGTTACTGATCAGAGGGAATCAGCTTGTATGTGTCCAACGAGCAACAAAACTCTCTCTGAAACCGACAAGAACTTGGAAGAGTGAGAAGTGAGATTGGACTGTGAATCAAAGAACTTCCCTGAACAAATACACATTACGTACATGTGCGCTTAGAATTAGAAAGGGGTTAAGTTCATCGTAATAAGTTAAAGTTTGATCCTGTTTTTATGTTTAAAGAAAATTAAAAGCAACCTTTGTTTAAGTAACCATTTGTCTTGGTAAATTTCTATTGCTGCTGGGTTTTGGGGTTCTCTGAACTCATAACAGAGTACATAGATGACATCATACACAACATTGAGATTCTCTTTTTTTGCAGACGAGGCAGAATTACCACTAATTGGTAATGCAAAAAAAACTATACATAGTCTCTACATGTAAACAAATAAAGAACTGTAAACAGATAATGAATGTAAACAAACTGACCGTGCAATTCAGAGAGAATAAAAAAAATAAATCAACTGTAAAAGAAAGAGTCTTTAAATGAGTCTCTGATTGAGTTTGTAGTTGAGGAGTCTAATGGTGGAGGGGTAGCAGCTGTTCCTGAACCTGGTGATGTGAGTCTGGTGGCACCTGGACCTCTTCTCCCCGTAACACCCGATTCCCTTCCTAATCAAGAACCTATCTCCTCTATCTCAAATGACTTGGCCCCATCGACATTGAATTCCATAGATTCACCACTCTCTGGGTAAAAGAGATGAAAGGAATGAATTTCTTGAAATGAATGAATACCATCATTGCATTTGCCTTCCTTAGTAGTTTTAGGGGAACTTGCATGAGGACTTCCAAGCCCCTTTGCACCTCTGATTTCTTTTTTTTTTGAAGACTTTATTTAAAATTTGACTTTATTTAAAATTTTATAACATGAATACAATAGAGAATTACATTTAAAGAAAAATTTAAAAAAAATTAAAATGGTATGATTACAATATTACATCAGAAAACTACACAAAATAACCCCCCCCCCCCGTTAATTGTAACACAATATTAGTAATCTAACAAAATTAGTCCAGCCCTCCCCTCCCGAAATAAAGAGTGAAGAGTTAATAAAATTAACAATATTATATATGGAAAAAAAAATACCCACTTACAAAAAAAGAGATAAAACTTAACTTAAAAAAAAAATTCTAACAACAAAAAAAATTTTTTTTTATCAATACTAAAATATCACTTAAACATATATTTAAATCAAACTTTGCACCTCTGATTTCTGAACTCACTGCCCATTTTGAAACTAGTCTACTTTTTTTTTCCTTCCACCAAGGTGCACGATCATATACTTCTCAACACTCTATTCCATCTGCCATTTTTATGCCCAATCTCCTAACCTGCCTAAATCCTTCTGGCTTTCTCAACGTTACCTCCTATCTTTGTATCGCCCACAAACTTATCAATTCCGTCATCCAAATCGTTGGCAGATAACGTGAAAGAAAAGCAGTCCCTGCGCTGATCCCTGATGGACACCACTTGTCACCGGCAGCCAACCAGAAAAGGCCCCTTTTATCCCCACTCTCTGCCTCTATGCCTTCTAACATCTATAATTTTGCGGGCTCTTCCCTTGCTTAGCAGCCTCATGTGCGGCACCTCGTCAAAGGCCTTCTGAAAATATCAATAAAATGTATTCATTTAGGACCTTATCTATATTTTCTATCTTAGATCACAAGTTGCCCCTCTTGTCCAAAAAGAATTCTACTTTTTTCTTTGGTTATTCTTTAGTCCTCAATCTTCATATGAAGTCTTTGGATTCTCTTTCATTCTGTCTGCTAGTCATTTCTCATGACCCCCCCTTCCTAATTTTATATTAAAGTGAAGTTAAAGAATTTCTTGTATGTTACATTCTAAATGTTGTATTACGTGATAATAATAGAATCTTTATCTTTACATTTTCAGTATCCTCAATTTTATTTCCTGATTTCCAATACCTGTAAATTTTATTCATTTGAGAAAATGACGAGATTTCGTGATGAACTTGTGTTCACCTTTGCTGGAACTGATGCAAGAGGTCAGAGCAGCTTAGTCAATTAAAATTCTCTCCTGGGACACAAGAGATTGCAAGTGCTGTAACCTGAAGTAAAAATAACTGCAGGAAGAAGTCAGTAAGTCGGGCAGCATCTGTGGAGGCAGAAGGAAGTAAAAACACACAACCGGTCTTGCAGTGTCTATAGGGGGAAAAGATATATTACTGATGTTTTGGTTCTGAGCTGTCCTTTTTATTAATTTTAAAAATGCTATTTATTTATTTGTTTGTTTGTCTATTTATTTATCTAGTTATTTATTTTTAAAATTTATATTTTCACACAAGTTTGTACAGGCATATACATTGTTGGTGTCATCATTTGCAACTCATATTCGTGTCTTTTCCAGCTCCCCCCCCTCCCCATATCTAATACAAACCAGGTCATCCAGACTTTGACCAACAACAAAATACTTTCTACACCAGGGAAATAAATAATAATTAGGGAATGGGGATGGTTGCATTGAGCCATTCTTCAAGGTATAAGCAAAGAACAGGAAGGTGTCAAAATAAAGACTGAAGACTGGTCGGGGGAGGAGTTCAGACCAACAAAAGGGGTTAATTGGATATGATAGAGGAGAGGTGAGAATTGATTTTCGCTCTGTGAAAGGAGGCAGAGGAAACAGGGGAGAGAGAGAGAGACAGGCAGAGCTGGGGAAGAAGAAGGGGGAGGGATTTAATGGAAACCTGAGAAGACAATGTTAATGCCATCCAGTTGGAAGGTGCCCAGACGGAAGATGAGGTGATGTTCCTCCAATTTGTGGGTGGTCTCAGTCTGGCAGTGCACGAGGCCATGGGCAGACACGTCAGCAAGGGAATGGGATGGGGAATTGAAATGGGTGGCCACTGGGAGATCAACGCTACTGTGGCGGATGGCGCTGAGGTGCTCAACAGAGCGATCTCCCAGTCAGTGCCCTGTCTCTCCGACGTAGAGGAGACCACAGCGGGAGCACCGGATGTAGTGAACGACCCCTGCAGATTCACAGATGAAACGTTGCTTCACTTGGAAGGACTGTTTGGGGCCCCGAACGGTGGCGAGGGAGGAGGCAAGGGCTGTGATAGTACAGACCTATCACCAAGGTATATAGTTACAGTATCTAGAGTATGTAATGACTGTGCTTACAGCGATTGGCTGAGAGCTTAGCCACGCCTACTGTCTGGGCCTTAAAGGGTTGTGTCCCTAGCCAGGTCGGATCATTCAGACTGGTCGGCCACTTGTGAAGAGCTCCTGTCTTTTGCTAATAAAAGCCTTGGTTTGGATCAACAAGTCTTTGGTTCTTTCGACGAGCTCTACAATTTTATTAGCAAAAAGAATTTTTTTAAAAAGGGATGGAGCGTCTGACTCGGCCAGAAAAACTTGACATTGACCCACAGTCAGCTACAGCCTTCAAAGCCTTTAAGTTCTGGCTGTTGAACTTTGAAAACTTCCTAAGGCTCATTGAAGTGGAGGAGGATAACTAGCATCTAACAGCATTGCTGACTATGGTGTCCTTGAGAGTCTACGAGAACATCCAGGATGAGACCACTTACACCGCAGCCATAAAGGTACTGAAAGAACTGTACGATCAACCAATGAACAGAGTTCATGCCCGGCTCGTGCTTGCGTCGAGGAAGCAACAGCCCGGCGAGTCCATCAGGGCATATTTACAAGTAGTAAAAAATTTCTTCAAACTGCCAGTCGGCTGAACCTGACCTACAATTTTGATAAGTGTGTCTTCCGGACCACAAGACTCGCGATTCTAGGTTGCGTGGTGGAGAACGGGGTAGTGATGCCAGATCCTGTCCGCATGCGTCCCCTAATGGACTTACCCCCCCACCCCCCCATACCCAGAAAGCGCTCAAACGCTGCCTGGGCTTTTTCTCATATTACGCCCAATGGGTTCCACACTACGCCGACAAGGCGCGTCCTCTTATCAAGACCACCTCCTTTCCCCTCTCGACCGAAGCCAGAGAGGCTTTCGATCGAATCAAATCTGACATCGCCGCTGCAATGCTGCACGCGATCGTTGAGTCTGTCCCGTTTCAAGTCGAGAGCGATGCATCTGACTTCAGCCTGGCAGCCACCTTGAACCAGGCCGGTCGGCCTGTACCCTTCTTCTCCAGAACCCTCCAGGGTCCAGAGAGCAGACACTCCTCGGTCGAGAAGGAGGCCCAGGCCATAGTTGAAGCGGTGCGTCGTTGGAGACATTACCTCACTGGGAGGCGCTTTACACTGTTGACTGATCAACGCGCGGTCTCCTTCATGTTCAGCAACACCCAGCGTGGTAAGATCAAAAACGACAAAATCGCCAGATGGAGAATCGAACTCTCCACCTTTAACTATGACATCCTGTACTGGCCTGGTAAGCTCAACGACTCGCCTGACGCGCTCTCCAGGGGGACGTGCGCCAGCATACAGATGGACAGACTACAGAAACTCCATGAGGTGCTC
Organism: Narcine bancroftii; assembly: GCF_036971445.1. Taxonomy (NCBI): domain Eukaryota; kingdom Metazoa; phylum Chordata; class Chondrichthyes; order Torpediniformes; family Narcinidae; genus Narcine; species Narcine bancroftii. The sequence goes on along the minus strand of NC_091471.1, from coordinate 259,629,330 downwards.
TGTCATCCAGGGGTCACTAGATTTGCCCACTTTGTGAAAGCACGCAACCTACCCTACACAGTCGAGGAGATTCACTCCATGACTCGAGCCTGTTCGGTGTGTGCTGAATGCAAGCCCCACTTCTTCCGTCCGGGGAACTCTCACGTTATCAAAGCCACCCGCCCCTTCGAGCGTCTTAGCGTAGACTTTAAGGGGCCATTACCGTCGACCAACCGTAATAACTACATCCTTACGGCTATCGACGAGTACTCCCGCTTCCCGTTCGCTGTGCCCTGCCCAGACACCACCGCCACCTCAGTGATACAGGCTCTTCACAGCATCTTCACCATTTTCGGGTACCCCAATTCCATCCACAGTGATAGGGGGGTCCTCATTCATGAGCGCAGAGCTGCAACAGTACCTTCTGGAGTATGGTATCGCTTCAAGCAGGATCACCAGCTATAACCCACGCAGTAACGGCCAGGTCGAGAGGGAGAATGCCACCATCTGGAGAGCGGTTACACTGGCTCTCCGGTCTAAAGGTCTCGCCACCTCTCACTGGCAGGAGGTTCTCACTAGTGCCTTACACTCCATCGCTCCCTATGTACCGCAACAAATGCCACCCCCCACGAAAGGATGTTCCTTTTCCCGAGGAAATCCGAATCAGGAACCACTGTACCGTCATGGCTCACCGTCCCTGGCCCCGTCCTTTTGCGACGCCACGTCCGACACTCAAAGAACGACCCCTGGTCGACCGAGTGACTCTACTCCACGTGAACCCGCATTACGCCTACGTTGAGTTCCCAGATGGGTGGGAGGACACTGTTTCGGTGCGGGACCTAGCTCAGGACGCGGTAGGCCCAGCAACCCCCCCAACCCAACCTTCCCCAACTCTTTATTCCCCAGGCCCCGTGCCGGAACAGAAGGACCAACAGCACCCCAACGACCCGGGCCACCCTGCCGACAACACGGCTGGGGAATTGAGCGAAGGAGCGGTCGCACCCGACGAGCCCACTGGCGACACCACTCCAGCGACCCCAATCCCGGCACCACGGCGGTCACGCCGGATGGTCAGACCCCCTGACCACTACAGTCCTTAACCTACCCCTTCCTTCCCTTCTCCCTCTTCAGCCCTTCCACCCAGGGTCAGTTCTCCAAGAAGGGGTGAATGTGATAGTACAGACCTATCACCAATGTATATAGTTACAATATCTAGAGTATGTAATGACTGTGCTTACAGCGATTGGCTGAGAGCTTAGCCACGCCTACTGTCTGGGCCTTAAAGGGTTGTGTCCCTAGCCAGGTTGGATCATTTTGGACAGGTCGGCCTCCAGTGAAGAGGTCCTGTCTTTTGCTAATAAAAGCCTTGGTTTGGATCAACAAGTCTTGGTTCTTTCAACGAGCTCTACAAGGGTGCAAGTGCAGCATCTCCTGCGGTGATAGGGGTAGGTGATATTTCAGGTCGAGCTCCAGCTTGATGACTTGGCATCACTATGGTTACAGCCCGATGTGTCCGAGCAACTGATGCTTCACTCCTCCTGTCATTGCAATATAAATCTCTCAGCAGATTTCTCTCTTCACTTCTCCTCCCCCCCACCCCGTACACTTATACAGCCTCCGTTTGAAGGCTCTAGAAATATTTATCTCAGTCATTCCCTGTGGGAATGAGTTGCAGATTCTCGTCAACAGTTAAAACACAAAGTTGGAGAAGCTCAGCAGGTCAAACAACGTACTTTATATGAGAAAAGAAACATAGCCAATGTTTTGGGCTGGAGCCCTTCAAGGTGTCAGCAAAATATAGGCATTTTGCTCAAGCCTAAACGTTGGCTATGTATATTTATCTTTACTAATATAAACACTTTTACTTAAGAAACAATCGCATTCTGATGAAACTTTAATCTTCACACATCATTAGACCCGACTGTCATTATTTACAGAGGCTTGAAGTTGCCTGCCCAGCAATTCCGCCCACATCAAAGATGGCGTCGGACACGTGGGGTTGGAGGGATGACGCAATGCGGAGTCGCCCGCCGCTGAGCACGAGAAGCGATGGCGTCCGGGTTTGCGGCGCTGGGTATCCAGTCGTGGCTGTGGAGGCAGGGAGAGCAGCTGGGGATCCGGCAGCCCACGCCGGTGCAGGAGAACTGCATTCCCGCCATCCTGAGGGGTGAGAGTCCACGGACAGGGGGACCCTCTTCCTACTCCAGGCCTCAACCTCCCCTCGGTCTCGTTCATACCCCCCCTCCCCTCGGTCTCGTTCTTACCCCCCCTCCCCTCGGTCTCGTTCTTACCCCCCCTCCCCTCGGTCTCGTTCTTACCCCCCCTCCCCTCGGTCTCGTTCTTACCCCCCCTCCCCTCGGTCTCGTTCTTACCCCCCCTCCCCTCGGTCTCGTTCTTACCCCCCCTCCCCTCGGTCTCGTTCTTACCCCCCCCTCCCCTCGGTCTCGTTCTTACCCCCCCTCCCCACGGTCTCGTTCTTACCCCCCCTCCCCACGGTCTCGTTCTTACCCCCCCTCCCCTCGGTCTCGTTCTTACCCCCCCTCCCCTCGGTCTCGTTCTTACCCCCCCCCTCCCCTCGGTCTCGTTCTTACCCACCCCCTTCCCCTCGGTCTCGTTCTTACCCCCCCCTCCCCTCGGTCTCGTTCTTACCCCCCCCTCCCCTCGGTCTCGTTCTTACCCCCCCTCCCCTCGGTCTCGTTCTTACCCCCCCCTCCCCTCGGTCTCGTTCTTACCCCCCCCTCCCCTCGGTCTCGTTCTTACCCCCCCTCCCCTCGGTCTCGTTCTTACCCCCCCCTCCCCTCGGTCTCGTTCATACCCCCCCTCCCCTCGGTCTCGTTCTTACCCTCCCCTCGGTCTCGTTCTTACCCTCCCCTCGGTCTCGTTCTTACCCTCCCCTCGGTCTCGTTCTTACCCTCCCCTCGGTCTCGTTCTTACCCTCCCCTCGGTCTCGTTCTTACCCTCCCCTCGGTCTCGTTCTTACCCTCCCCTCGGTCTCGTTCTTACCCCCCCCTCCCCTCGGTCTCGTTCTTACCCACCCTCCCCTCGGTCTCGTTCTTACCCCCCCTCCCCTCGGTCTCGTTCTTACCCCCCCCTCCCCTCGGTCTCGTTCTTACCCACCCCCTTCCCCTCGGTCTCGTTCATACCCACCCCCTTCCCCTCGGTCTCGTTCTTACCCCCCCCCTCCCCTCGGTCTCGTTCTTACCCCCCCTCCCCTCGGTCTCGTTCTTACCCCCCCCCTCCCCTCGGTCTCGTTCTTACCCCCCCTCCCCTCGGTCTCGTTCTTACCTCCCCTCCCCTCGGTCTCGTTCTTACCCCCCCTCCCCTCGGTCTCGTTCTTACCCCCCCTCCCCTCGGTCTCGTTCTTACCCCCCCCTCCCCTCGGTCTCGTTCTTACCCCCCCTCCCCTCGGTCTCGTTCATACCCCCCCTCCCCTCGGTCTCGTTCATACCCCCCCTCCCCTCGGTCTCGTTCATACCCCCCCTCCCCTCGGTCTCGTTCATACCCCCCCTCCCCTCGGTCTCGTTCATACCCCCCCTCCCCTCGGTCTCGTTCTTACCCTCCCCTCGGTCTCGTTCTTACCCTCCCCTCGGTCTCGTTCTTACCCTCCCCTCGGTCTCGTTCTTACCCTCCCCTCGGTCTCGTTCTTACCCTCCCCTCGGTCTCGTTCTTACCCCCCCTCCCCTCGGTCTCGTTCTTACCCCCCCTCCCCTCGGTCTCGTTCTTACCCCCCCTCCCCTCGGTCTCGTTCTTACCCCCCCTCCCCTCGGTCTCGTTCTTACCCCCCCTCCCCTCGGTCTCGTTCTTACCCCCCCTCCCCTCGGTCTCGTTCTTACCCCCCCCTCCCCTCGGTCTCGTTCATACCCCCCCTCCCCTCGGTCTCGTTCTTACCCTCCCCTCGGTCTCGTTCTTACCCTCCCCTCGGTCTCGTTCTTACCCTCCCCTCGGTCTCGTTCTTACCCTCCCCTCGGTCTCGTTCTTACCCTCCCCTCGGTCTCGTTCTTACCCTCCCCTCGGTCTCGTTCTTACCCTCCCCTCGGTCTCGTTCTTACCCTCCCCTCGGTCTCGTTCTTACCCTCCCCTCGGTCTCGTTCTTACCCTCCCCTCGGTCTCGTTCTTACCCTCCCCTCGGTCTCGTTCTTACCCTCCCCTCGGTCTCGTTCTTACCCTCCCCTCGGTCTCGTTCTTACCCTCCCCTCGGTCTCGTTCTTACCCTCCCCTCGGTCTCGTTCTTACCCTCCCCTCGGTCTCGTTCTTACCCTCCCCTCGGTCTCGTTCTTACCCTCCCCTCGGTCTCGTTCTTACCCTCCCCTCGGTCTCGTTCTTACCCTCCCCTCGGTCTCGTTCTTACCCTCCCCTCGGTCTCGTTCTTACCCTCCCCTCGGTCTCGTTCTTACCCTCCCCTCGGTCTCGTTCTTACCCTCCCCTCGGTCTCGTTCTTACCCTCCCCTCGGTCTCGTTCTTACCCTCCCCTCGGTCTCGTTCTTACCCTCCCCTCGGTCTCGTTCTTACCCTCCCCTCGGTCTCGTTCTTACCCCCCCCTTCCGACCCATTCTTACCCTCCCTCCCCTCCACCTCAGGCCCCTGGTAACCCTCTCGCCAACAGCTTCTCTCTGGCCTATGCTTGGCTCTTGCTACTCCTCCCTCCCCTTGTGTCTCCCTCCACCTCCCCCCCCCCCCCCCCACACCCCAGCCTTGGTATCTCCTCTCCAGCCTGTGCTTGGCCCTCCTCCCCTTGACCCATATCTCCAGTTCTGACTTCCATATCAGACCCCAGACCCAAATTTTGTTGTTTGCTGTGTCCCCAGGGCAGGACTGTCTTGGCTGTGCCAAAACTGGCAGTGGTAAAACAGCAGCTTTTATTTACCCCATTCTCCAGAAGCTTTCAGAGGATCCGTACGGAATATTCTGCTTGGTGCTGACACCTACCAGGTAACACTGAATTTCCCAAACCATTGCAGGGAACCTACCAATGCCTTCAGTGGGGTGTAGACAAAAGAAATTGCGGATGATGGATTGCGGAACAGAAACCATGCTGGTCAAGTAACGTCTGTGGAGGCAACAGAGCAAGGCAACGTTTCAGATGAGACCCTGCTTCAGGACTGACAAAGGGTGTTGGAGCTAAAATGTTGACCTGTGTCTCCTCTTCCACGTGTAGTCTAAACATCTGAAATTTCCAGTTTTTTAAAAAAAAGAAAGCATTGTTCTTACCAGATTCATTTTTTTGAGATTAAAAGACTCAGCCGGTCTTTTCAGCATCCAAAAAAATCAAAGATATATTGCCGATGTTTCAGGCTTTCAGGCAATATATTTTTGTCTCATATGGATGCTGCGAGACCGGCTGAGTTCCTCCAGCGTTTCAGTGTGTTTTTACTGCAATCACAGCGTCTGCAGACTTTTGTGTTTCACTCTCATTGAGAGGTTCCTCTTGGGAGAGGTGGAATTTGTTATTCTGCCCCTGGAGTGATATGTACAAGATTGCTGGGCTAATAGATAGGTTATGGTCTTGTGCTGGTACTCCGACTTACGACCTTAATTGGAACCGAAGGATTGGTTGTATCTCGAAAAGGATGTAAGTTGGAATTTTGCCCGCGTGCATGGAGTACCAAAGTCTTAAAGTAAACTTTTTAATTAAATGTTGTATTTGACAAACTATAACAGGGATACAGGGCATATAAGAGCCAAAATGAGCCGAGTTACCTTGTTGGTCAGCGTCCCGGGGCCCATAGGCTGGGCGTGACCCCCTTGATTCCCGTGCGCATGCATGTGTCTTCGGTTGGCGCATGCGTGGTAGGATCGTGTATTGGAGCTCGGTCGGTGCATGTGTAAGAGTTAAGCCCCCTAATGATATTGAATTCGTGCCCTAGGTAGGTTTGCTGGGTTTTTGCTACCCTGGGGTGTGGGAAAGAAATGGTTAAAGTCTCACCTGAAGTGAGACTTCTTGCTGTTAGGGGAAATCCCCACAATCATTTAAAATTCTTCACACCCAGGAGTAATTTGCCCCACGACTCATTGCATTCAGTCAAGTACAAAGTTTTTTTTTGAATTGACATTTTCTGTGGCCAAACAACAGTTTGGGAGAATGTGCATCAGAAGTGCTTGTTTCCATTAAAGGACATTTTAATCACAATCTACTCTGTGCCTTTTGCAGGGAGTTAGCCTATCAGATTGCAGAGCAGTTCAGAGTTCTGGGAAAGCCTCTGTCCTTGAAGGACTGCATTGTTGTTGGTGGAATGAGTGAGTATATGACAAACATTGTGTCCTGGAACATTGCAGCACAGTCACTTCTCCCCATGATGTTGTGCTGACGTACGTAAGCCTACTCTACAACAATCTAATCCTTTCCTACTTCACACCCATAACTCCCTATTTCTCTTCCACGAGTCTTTTGAAAGTCCCTTTTTTATCCGCTTCCACCACCACCCCTGGCTTAGTATTTCAGGCATTCACCACTCTGTTTTAGGAAAAAAAACTTACCTCTGCTATCTCCCCTGAAAAGGATCCAGGCCACCTTAGACAGATATCCTCTGATATTTGCTATTGTCACTTTATGGAAAATGTGCCACCTGATCTATGCCCCTCAATCTTGTGTACCTCTTATTAAGTTGCCCCTCATCTTTCATCAATCCAAAGAGAAAAGTCCTAGCTTGCAAGTCAACTTTGCTTCTTTAAACTTGTTCTCCAATCCAGGCAACATCCTGGTAAATCTCCTCTGCGCCCTATCTAAAGCATCTGCATTCTTCCTGTAATGAGGAAGGAGACCTAAACAATTCTTCAAGTGTGGTCGAACCAGAGTTTTATAGAGCTGCAACATTACCTCACAGCTCTTGAACTCAATCCCCCAACTAATGAAGACTAGAACACCAAATGCCTATCAACCTTGAGGGAACTCTGGACTTGGACTCAAAGATCCCTTTGTTCCTTCACGCTATTAAGAATCCTAAGTAAAAACACAATGCTGGAGAAAATCATCAGGTCAAACAGTGTGCTTTATATAGCAAAGATAAATATACATAACCAATGTTTCAGGCTTGAGCCTTTCATCAAGCCTGAAATGTTGGTTACGTCCCTTGTTCAACCTGCTGAGTTTCTCCAGCATTGTTTTTACTTCAACCATGGTGTTGCAGACTTTTGTGTTTTACTTCCTAATAAGAATCCTGTTACTAACAACATATAGTACTCCACCTTTCAGATCAGCCTTTCAATTCACGCTTACCGAGATTGAACTTTATCTGCCAATTCTCCACTCAACTCTGCATCGTGTTGTGAGCTATGACAATTTCTACACTAGAAACCTTTGTGTCATCTGCAAACTTACTGACCTCCCCCCACCCCACCCACTTCTTCCTCCAAGTCATTAATAAAAATCTCAAAGAGCAGGGGTCGCAGAAGAGATCCCTGCAGATCACCACTAGTCACCAACCAGCCAGAACAAGTGACTACCACCCTCTACCTTCTGCAGGCAAGCCAAGTCCAAATCCAAGTAGACATGGATCCCATGCCTCATGACTTTCTGAATGAGTCTACCATGGGGAACCTTGTCAAACACCTGATTAAAATCTATATACACCTTGTCCATCATCCAACCTTCAATTTCTTTTGTCACCTCCTCAAAAAACTCAGTTAGGTTTATGATGTACAACCTGTCCCTCACAAAGCTATGCTGACAATCCTTGAGAAGACTCTGGTTCATAAATGCTGTCCCTAATAATCTTCTCCAGTAGATTGGGCACCACTGATACAAGACTCATTGATCTTACCTGTGTCTTATGGGAGCCTTAGCCTTTTGTACCACTTTCTCTGCTCACTGAACCCTCTCAACTTAAAGCCCACTCCTGCCATAAGAAGGACATAACCCAACATAGAAATAGAAACAGGGGTTGGCCATTTGGCCGATCGAGCCTGCTCTGCTATTGAGATCATGGCTGATCTGATGATGGCTCATCATCTACCTGCCTTTTCCCCATATCGCTTAATTCCCCTACTGTGTATAAATCTACTGCTTCAATGGGCAGCAAATTCCATAGATTCCCCACCCTCTGGGAAAATGCCATGATTGTCCAGCCCCCTGGCCCAGGCTGTCCCACCCCAGCTTTCTCTCCCCACCACGTCCCCTGCCACCCTGCTCCCAGCCCGCCCTGTCCTTCCTTTAATGGGCAATTTCACACAAGCACCAGAAAATAAGCCCATCTCACAGAAGTGCCTACTTTTACCAGTACATTTACGGACTCACTTTCGCATCAAGGCATGCTGCTACTCACTGCAAAATCAGCTGACATTTGCGAGTGAATTCGCAAATCCAAATGGAGAGGGGAGATGGTTGTCCGACAAGGGATAAAGGACAACTCAGGAGGGGGAGGGGAGAATGGGGTTAAAGAAGTTTTAAATAGGAGAATAGGGAAAATGTTTGATGTTTTAGAAATGTTGTCTTATAAAGTGTTCAAAACAAGAAAGCAGAAATGGATAAGAAGGAAAGGTAATGATGGAGAAACGGAAAGGGAAGATAAACAAAGTATAAAATGGCTACGCTGAACTATATGACTTTAAATATTAACGGAATACATAACCAAATTAAAAGAAAGAAACTGCTAAATTCACTGAAAAAAGAAAAAATTGATATAGCATTTGTGCAAGAAACACATTTAACTGAATTGGAGCACAAGAAATTAAAGAGAGATTGGGTAGGACACGTAACAGCAGCGTCGTAGAATTCAAAAGCAAGAGGAGTAGCTATATTAATTAGTAAAAATGTGCCAATTAAAATAGAAGAGGAAATAATAGATCCAGCAGGGAGATATGTAATGATAAAATGTCAGATATATTCGGAGTTTTGGAATCTACTCAATGTATATTCACCTAACGAAGAAGATCAAAAGTTTATGCAAGATATTTTTTTGAAGATAGCAGATACGCAAGGGAACATATTAATAGGAGGGGATTTCAACCTGAATTTGGATTCAAATATGGACAAAACTGGGAAAAAAATTAACAGAAAGAACAAAGTAACCAAATTTATAAGTAAATCGATGGAAGAAATGCAACTTTTGGATATATGGAGGAAACAACACCCAAAGGAAAAGGAATATTCATATTACTCGGCTAGACATAAAACATACTCAAGAATAGACCTATTTTTGTTATCAGCTCGTATGCAAGATAGAGTAAGAAAAACAGAATATAAAGCTAGAATATTATCGGACCATTCACCCTTAATATTGACAATAAAGTTAGAGGACATCCCTCCAAGAATGTATAGATGGAGATTAAACTCCATGTTACTCAAAAGGCAGGATTTTAGAGAATTCATTGAAAGACAAATTAAAATGTATTTTGAAATAAACACGGAATCAGTGAAAGATAAGTTTATACTATGGGATGCAATGAAAGCGTTCATTAGAGGGCAAATAATAAGTTATGTAACCAAGATGAAGAAGGACTATAATCAGGAAACAAAGCAGTTGGAAAGGGAAATAGTAAATATAGAAAAAGAATTAGCAATGAAGGAAGATACAACTAAAAGAAGAGAATTGGCAGATAAAAAAATAAAATATGAAACACTACAAACATATAAGGTGGAGAAGAATATAATGAAGACAAAACAGAAATATTATGAACTAGGTGAAAAAACGCACAAAATTCTAGCATGGCAGCTTAAGACAGAACAAGCTAAGAAAATGGTATTGGCATTAAGGAAAAAAGACAAACAAATCACATATAATCCAAAGGAGATCAAGGAAAACTTTAGAGAATTCTAAACAAAAATGGGAACAAGATTTAAATATAAAGATAAAAAAGGAAACATGGGAGAAGTTATGTTCTGGAACGATGAGAAATACAATAAATACGAGGTTACGTATGATACAATATAACTGGATACACAGGCTATACATTACACCTCAAAAGTTAAATAAATGGGACCCAACGGTATGTGATAGATGTTTTCGATGTAAAAAAGAAATGGGAACAACAATTCATGCAATCTGGACATGCGAGAAAGTAGAAAAATTTTGGGAAGATCTAAACCAAATATTAAATAAAATTACAGAAACAATATACCAAAAAATCCAGAGATCTTCCTCCTAAGTAACATAAAAAACAAAGAATTTGGAATTGATTTGGAGGATGCACAAAAAAGATTTGTTAAGATAGCTCTAGCCGTAGCAAAAAAATGTATTATGTCAACCTGGAAATCGGAAGATAATTTGAAAATACAACAATGGTATATAGAAATGAATAAATGTATTCCATTAGAAAAAATAACATAGTTTAAGAAATAATATTGAAATATTTGAACAAATATGGGAGCCTTACATGAAACACAATAGCGAAAACCTACCGGGGACATTCACTACCTAAATTAACGAAAGGAGAAGGAAATGAAAAGAATTGACTCAGTGGAATTTCTTGTTTATTTTTATTGAATGACAACATTGTTTGACTGGTTTAATGTATCCTAGATTTTGTACTTGAAATGGACGGGAGGGGGGAGGTAGGGAGGGTGGGATGGGAGGAGGGAGGTGGGGGGGAGAAAATGGCACTGTATATATTTGAAAAGGAAAAAGTATGTATCATGGTTAATGTGGTTTATGGTGTGAAAAATAAAAAATTTAAAAAAAAGGCATGCTGCTACTGTTAAACTGAAATTCATGCTGACTGCTTGTTTTTGCTGTCTACAATATTCCCAAATATTCTCTCCCCAGGCATGGTTGCACAGGCAGTCGAACTTGCCAAAAAGCCTCATGTTGTCATTGCAACTCCAGGGCGTCTGGCTGACCACATTCGGAGTTCCAACACTTTCAGCCTAAAGAAAATTAAGTTTCTGGTAGGTGGGAGGTTGAAAGATTGTGACTACATATTGTTTAGATACTGCCTGATTTTTTCATTGGCTAGAAATGTCGGAGTGGGATCTGTTTGCCAATGTCGGAGGTTAGGTAAAAACACAATGCTGGAGAAACTCAGCAGGTCAAACAGTGTCCTTTTGTTGTGTGGGAAGGAAAGGAGGTTGGGTGGGTTCAAAGACCAATGAGTCTGGACACAGGCTGATTTTTATTGAAACACACACAAGGGGATTGCCACAGGGATAACACACACTAGTACTCTAGCACAGTATAACCAGTCATGTCAGACTTAGCACGACCGATACTAGCAACTGCTTACACTCCTATAAGCACAGTACAACCCAGACACATCGGATATAACTATTACTGATACCAGCAACGGTTAATATAGACTTATGACAACTGAAGATTACCATACGCTATCTGCCGTTCCTTGTCTAACGTGGGCACGGCACTGATGCTCTCTATATCACTAATGTACAACAGCCCTGATCACTTTACCAACAACTCCTCCAGTTTTTCTCCACAGTTAGTGACCTTGGGTGTAGCAGGGTTCTTCTCAGGACTGAAAAGCAAAAGAGCTACTCCACGTGGTGAACTTTATAGTACAGTAAGCTGGAGGGTCGGCCCAGGTAATCACTGGGTGACTGAAGGGGCCAGTGGTCAGTTATGCACTCGTGGGTGGCGGAGTCCAATTCTGATTGGCAGGAGATGCGACTTCTGCGAAGTACTTGCCGGTAGGGTCACGTGATAGACGGATTCTCCACCCTGCAACTTTATAGCGCAACCTTGATGAAGGGCTCAAGCCTAAAATATTGGTTATATAATCTTTATCTTTGCAATACGGTATAAAGTACACAGTTTGACCTGCTAAGTTTCTTCAATCACAGTGTCTGCAGACTTTCGTGTTTTACTTGGGTGGTTTAGGTGCTGGAATCGATTTCCTATTCCGTTCCACACTCCATATCTTGCTGTCGCCCTCTTGTGGTGAAATGAATGTAGTGCTGCTCATGTTTTTTTTAATTGATGTCAGTCATAAAATTCCAAGGTGATCTTTGCCAGATCCTGTATTGAATCATCCTGCACCCGAGTCAGTCTCCAAGTAAATCAGATTGTGGAAAGAGGTACGGTGAGAATAAAGGAGTGCAGAGGGTTGCCAGGACTGACAGTAGGGAGAGTGGAGGCTTGATAGTTTTTTAATTTTTAAAAAATTATTTTTAAATTTAGACATGCAGCATGGTAACAGACCCTATCGGCCCATGAGCTCCTGACACCCAATTACACTCAACTGACCTACAACCCCCAACATGTTTTGAAGGGTGGGAGAAAACCAGAGCCCCCGGAGGAAACCCATGCAGACATGGGGAGAACATGCATCTCCTAACTACAGTCAGCGTGGGATTGAACCCAAGTCCCGATCGCTATGCTGATCGTGTCTGTGACTCGATTCTATTCTGCTTAAGGAAACGCTTTCCCTTTGATCTAGGTATTGGATGAAGGTGATCGGTTGCTGGAACAGGGTTGCACCGACTTCACTCAGGACCTGGAGGTGATTCTAGATGCTGTCCCAGCCAAGCGTCAGACCCTGCTGTTCAGTGCCACCCTCACTGATACTTTGCAGCAGCTCAAGGCGATTGCAACGAACGAGCCTTTCTTCTGGGAGACCAAGACTGAGTAAAAGTTTTGTTTGTCTTAAAATATAGAGTAACGCTTCCTCACCAAAAAATTCCCAGGGTAGGAACAGCACAGATTAAATGCACAGTCAAGATTCCTCTCTTTTCAGCTTCCACACATGTTGATGGCTTGAGACCCTGTACTCCTGCCCCCTTCCTCAGCTGAAGGGTGACTTTGTAGAGAGTGGAAAAAAATGATGAGGGGCATCATTAGGGTAAATAGTCATGGTCTTTTTCCAAGGGGAGGAATGTCCAATACTCAAAAGTCTTAGATTTAAGGAGGGAGGGTAAAGATTTAAAAGGGTGTGGGGGACACAACCTTTCTCACACAAGGTGGTGGGCAAGCGCATTGCCCAAGGAAGTGGTAGAGTTGCTTCAATTATAACTTTCTAAAAGGTATTTAGATAGGCACATGGATAGGAAAGGTTTAGAAGGTTATGGAGCAAACAGAAGTGGGATGAGCTTAAAAGATAACTCAGCATGGACAAGTTGGGTCGAAGGGCCTGTCCCTGTGCTGCCAAACTCTGTGACATGGTTTGAAGTGTCCTTTGGAGCTTTATGTTGCTTGTTCAGGTTGGGTGGTAGGGATTCAGAGAATTTTATCTGATCGGCTAATAAACCTGTTCAGTTTCTATTTATTAAGCAGTTTGCGATTTGCTCCTGACAGGATGTTGCTGGATGGGCAAAAGGGTTTGGGAAATGCAGGCTGGGTGTAGTGGGAGAATTACTAGGATGATTGGGAGGGGGAAAAGAAGGGAGGTTTTAAAAAACCTTTTATCTAACCCTCGTCTCCTCCATGTCCAGAGTGCTCACAGTGGCTGAACTTGAACAGCGTTACCTCCTGATACCTGAGCGGGTGAAGGAAGCTTACCTTGTGCATCTTGTGCAGAAGTTCCACGATGAACATCCCGACTGGTCCATTATTATTTTCACAAACACCTGCAAGTGAGTTCTATGTCAGCTTTTGTATGTGTCACGTGTGACTGCTTGAAACTGGGTGGAAGCCAGAGGGAGTGCATCCTCAGTGGGTTACTCTTGACTGGCTGTTTCCTGCTCTAATTTCCGCTCCTGTTTTGCAGAATGTGTCAGGTCTTAACTATGATGCTGCAGAAGTTCAACTTCCCATGTGGAGCTCTTCACTCTATGATGAAGCAGGTGGGTTAGAGATTGCTGATCCAGAGAAATTCCCCTGATGGTGTCCCACCAAACACTTCTAGGCCAGACACTCCCCAGATGGATGCAAAGTGAAGTTCCTTCGAAACTAATGCATCAGTTGCTCTCAGGAGGCACAGCAAAGGATGAGATACGGACTAAAGCTCCCTTTATGCTCAATGGAGTCCAATCAAGTTAAGTCAATGAACTTGACATCTAATGGACTGTTACTGGGATCTGTTGGCTGATTTTGGCAGTTAGGTACTAGAATTGATTTCCTGGCTCTAATGAACACTTTGGGGGCATTGTCTGAGCCTAACCATCTTAATCTCATTTTCCTTCATCTCAAGGTCAAGAAGTAGATTGTTTGCTGAAGAGGTATAATGGACATACAGTTACTTAGAAAATGAACCGGATCTTGGCGAAATAAGACAGTAACCATTCAGACTTTGTTAAAACCTCAGACAGACACACACACAAAAGAAACAACTATCTCGAATAAGAATGGAGGTACCTCTCAATGACATTTAAAGGGTGTATCACCAATGAAACCCACCATTAGCATCCCTAGAGGCCATCAATAAGCTAGTTGGAGACTGACAGTCCTGTGCTGACCTATATGGACTCTGAATGACCCAATCTTTCAATCAACTGCAAAGTGCAATTCAGGTATTTTGGGTAATACTTCCCACCTTCCCATTGAGTTTGAGTCATTCGTGAGGTAATGTAGCAGCTCTACAAAATTCCGGTGAGACCCCACACTTGGGGTATTGCGTTGAGTACTGTTTGCCTCATTACAGGATGCTTTAGAGAAGGTATAGAGGAGATTTACCAGGATGTTGCCTGGATGGAGAACATGCTATAAAGCTAGGTTGATGGAACAAAAGATGAGAGGTGACTTGATAGAGGGAAATAAGATTGAAGGCTTTAGTTATGTTTGACAATATCATCTTTTTCCTGGGATGACAATAGCAAATATCAGTGGAAGGAAAGTTTATGGGAGATGTCAGAAGTCTCCATTTCATTGCTGGGGTTGATGGTGGAGGCTGGTACATTAAGCCATTCAAATACTCTTAAATCGGCATGTGGATGTAAGAAAAATAGATGATTATGGGTGTGAGGTAGGGAGGGATTAGATTGTTGTGGAGTAGGCTTACATTGTGGACTGAAGGCATCTAATGCTCAAAGAGTGCTTTCTCAGTTTCTGGTGGCATTCAACTGATTGTCTTGATCTACACTCAAGTCCTTGGGATGCAGTTCAGTCTTTTAACTGCTATGACCCAGAGAAATTTTCTCGACTGCTGGAAGAGTGAGAGGGAATCTTACAGAAAGGTATAAAATTATGGAAGGCATAGATAAGATAGAGGTAGGTAAGTTGTTCCCATTGGTGAGGAAGACTAGAACTAGGGGACATAGTCTCAAGATTCAGGGTAGAGGATATAATTCCCTTTGTTAAACTGGAGAAAATCAAATACACATTAAGAGGGTCCACAAAATTAATCCACAAATGGCAACCCTTCATGTGTTTTTTTTCTCTGAATTAAGAGTGCTTTTGGAGTAAAAGACTAACTGTGAGACGGTTATACCAGTGCAATTGGTAATATACGGATGATACTGTCAGCAAAGGTGGGGTGGGGCTCCGGCTGTGTACCTGAGGGTGAATATGAACATTTGTGTATATGTGTTGATTTTTGTTTTTTTTTTAAAAGTAGGAGCTCAATTTTTTTGATGCTCAATAAATAGATTTTGAAAAAGAGATTCAAGGAAGTAGATATAGGACTGAGATGAGGAGGAACTGCTTTTCCCAGAGGGAGGTGAAATCTGAGGAATTCACTGCCCATTGAAGTGGTGGAGGCTCCCTCCAAATATACTTGAGTTAAGATTGGACTGATTTTTACATAGTAGGGGAATTTAGGGATATGGGCAGGTAGGTGGAGATGAGCTGATCATCAGATCAGCCATGAGCTCATTGAATGGCAGAGGCTTGACAGGCTGAATCCTGCTCCTATTATGTACTTATGATACTATACCAGTGTTACCATACAAGCCTTCTTTGACAGTACCTCCTGAACTGAGATAACTGACATTTGGAAACCGGTAACTTCAAGTTGTATACTGTTTATTCATCTTTACGAGATCAAAAATCCTGAAAAATCCCATCACCAAACAAACTGCAGTGGTTCATGTCTGCATGGGTTTCATCCGGGGGCTTCGGTTTCCTCCCACTGCTCAAAAAAGTGCCTTAGTGTAATAGTGGACCATGGCCATTTGGCAGTGCGTACCCATCCGTGCCCATTCACTGACGTGTTTTTGCAAGACTTGCCAAACGAAATGCATTGAATTCGCCCATCGTTATTGAATGAAGATCTACCGGGACCAATGCCTGAAGAGGGCGCACAAAATCAATGAACCGGTGCGGACTCAAAAGGCTAACATGGCCTGTTTCCGCTCCGTTAATGGTTATATAAGACAACTTGTCACCACTGTCTTGAGGTGAGTTGGGATTGACCACAAATGTTGGTCCTCAAAGTGAAACCAACATCTTGCAAATACAGCAACCTCATTATAGTGGAGGTACAGGAGTAAGAAGAGAAATACTCAGGACCTGGGTCAAGGTGTGAGCTGTGCTTTTGTTCTTTTCTCTTTACAGAAGGACAGGTTCTCCACACTCTCCACGTTCAAGTCGAGCATCTTCAAGATTCTTGTGGCCACAGATGTTGCCTCTCGGTATTGAATCTTAGGCTGTGCTTTGTGAAGAGATTGGGGGGGGGGGGGGGTGAGTTGGTGTTGAGATGGAAGTCGGGTGGAAATTGTGTGGTTGGCATGGTGGGGTATTCATTTTTCTGTGCACCAGCAGTGACCAATCATTCTCTTTGCAGAGGACTTGATATCCCCACTGTGCAAGTTGTTATCAACCACAACACACCTGGATTGCCCAAAACCTACATCCATCGGGTGGGGCGCACAGCAAGAGCAGGTATATACAGACCCCACTCCCTTCTCTATCTGGGCTCTTGATTGGCCTTTACCTCCCTGGTCTGCTGTTACAGAGCAAAAAAAAACTACGGGAAGAACTTAGCAGAATTGAGGATCTCAATCCAAAATGAGGACTGTTCCTTTGCCTCTATGGATGCTGCTTGATCTATTGAGTTCTTCCAGCACTTTATAATTTGTTTTTGCTCAATTTCTGCATCTGCATTGTAATGGTCTGTTTTTCTTCTGCAGGTCGAAATGGTATATCCATCACCCTCATCACCCAGTATGACATTCATGTGGTTCATGCAATTGAGGAGGAAATAAGTGAGTTTCCCCTGCTGTAGGTGGGGGGGGGGGGGGGGGGGGAATGATGAGGGCCATTTAGGTCTGCATATAAAACCTATGACTATTTTGTTAACAGAAACCAAATTGCAGGAATTTCCTGTAGTTGAGAGCGAGGTCCTGAAGATTCTCACCCACGTCAATGTAACTCGGCGCCAGTGCGAATCTGTGAGTAGTTGAGCACCTCCTGTGACCTTGGGTTGTCAGTGGGGAGATGTACTGTTGCTTAACCAAGTTCACGGTCTCCCTCAGTCCCTGCAAGTATGCTGTATTCTACATTACTGGCTTTAACCTCCAAACACTAATAAAAATGCTTCATTTGCAGGAACTTGAGTCAACTGACTTCGATGAAAAGAAAGAAATCAACAAACGAAAGCAGATGATTCTGGAAGGACGGGTTAGTTTTTAAAAATCAGTGGAGACTAAGTCTGCATTTGACAACCCACCTTTGCTACTGTTTACATGGAGATTGTTATTTTGTTCAAAGGACCCAGATCTGGAGATAAAGAGGAGAAAGGAGCTGAATAAACTAAAAGAGAAAAAGCGCAAATTTCAGGAGAAAATGCATGAGACTCTCGCGAGAGAGGCAGCCACACGGCACAAACACAGATTGCTGAAGAAGAGAAGGCGACAAGAGAAGATTGCTTTGAGGGATTGTGATGCAGGACAGACAAAAACATGAATTATTTTTACCTGCCATTCAACATGAACCTTTTCTACGTCATCCATTTGGAGCTACGCAGGCGTGTGCTTGTGTTGAAACTAAAATATCAATTGTGCGATGTATTGGTCTCGTTTCTCAGGCTGGAGATTAAATATGGACAGGTCTCTCTTAGCATCAGAGTTCATTGGCTGAACTGCTTCTCAGAAATGTACCATCTGCTGGGCTTGCTTCTGGGATAATCTCTACATTGTGGTCGTAGTTCAGACCTCTAGATCAGTGGATGGTTAGGTTTTTATGCCACTCTACATATTGGAAGCAGTTTGACTGTCTCACCTCTGGGGTAACAGCTGTACATTGTTTCTTACACTCTAAAAGCAGGTGAGCCAGTTAAATTTGTTGGGCTGTAACATGGAATAGTGGTTGATTTAATGATGACTGAATTGGTCCCCTAAATCAATTCCCTCTACCAATATTGTTAAGACCTGCAACTTCAAGTCAGAAGTAAGAAAGCTGCTGGGAACTTTGATCAAGGACAGAGAGTATTTTGTGCAGTTTTGATTTCCTTCCTAAAGAAGTAAGCTTCCCATTGCAAAAGTATACTGAAGATTCATCAGCCTGGGATGTCAGGACTTGTTTCTGGAGAGATTGGGTCAACTAAATGTGTGTTTATGTAAATTAAGAATGAGAAAGGATCAATTGATAATTCTAATGGATGGTCACCTAACTACAGGAAAGATATTAATAAGATTGAAATGGTGAAGGATATTGCCAGTGCTGAGTTATAGGGAAAGGTTAAACAGGTTAGGACTTTATTCCCTGGAGCACAAAAGAATGAGGGGAGATTTAATAGAGGTTTACAAAATTATGATGGGTATCTTGAGTAAATGCAAGCAGGGTTCTTCCTGAGATCAAGTGAGATATAAACCAGAGGACATGGGTTAAGGGTGAAAGAGGAGAGGGTTAGGTGGGAACTGTTCTCACAGAGGAGAAGGATGAATGAGCTGCAAGCTGAAGTGAATATAGGTTCATTTTAACATTTAAGACAAATTTGGAGGGGAGAAGAATTGAGGGATATGGACTGTGTGCATACATCTGTGGGTCAGTTTGGCACAGACAAGGAGGGCTAAAGGGCAGGAGAGATTGAAGAAAAAACATTTAAAGATCTGGACTTTTGAGGCAGATTATAGAAATACATTGTTAAATATTTCACCACCATGGCAGTTTTACATTAATACTGATCTACAAAGTACGTTTTGAAAGTCTGCAGCAAGGACCCAGTGGTCAAGAATTCATCCACCACCTCTCTGGCCGTGCTTTTCAGATATCTACCACTATTTAAAAATCTGGCCTTGAAAATAAACTACCCCCACCTCATCTTAAAACTAAGCCCTTCAGAACTTGAAAGACTCCTGACTTTCTACATGATATCTGCCCTCAATTTTATTTTCTATCAGATCTCTCCTCAGCCTCCAATGTTCCAGAAAAGACAAAATTGAGTTTGTCCAACAAAAGTTTGAAGACACCAATTGTACTGAAGAGTCAATGGCAGTACAAATTGTGATGCTTTAAAAAAAAATTTGCAGACAAAAAAAAATGGCAGAAGAATGCTGGAACAGGTCATGAAATTGAATACAAGGTTAACTTGTTCCTCATGAAGTCGTGAGGGAGTGTTGCATAGTCAAGGACATTAAGCAAACCATGATTTTCTGTTTAGGTAGATGCAAAAACAATTTTATCAGCTGCAATCCTCTGGACCTACAACAAATTAATTGCAAGAATACCTCATTCTTGTTCCCAGGAGCCAAACTACACAAAACCATACTCCATTTGAACTGCAAACTAGAAACTTCAGTGGAGCAGTACAATAGACATGGATGGTGTCTGATCTGATCACACCATGAGTTTGCTCGCAAATTAAAAATGGTTAAAACTAATGTAAAAAAATGCATTATTGTAGATGATCACAAAATACCTTTTCCACACCCTGTCAGCACAAAACCACCATCCATTAACTGAAGCCATCACAATAATCAAATACAAAATGTTTTCTTCGAAAATATCTCATTCACCAAATATTAGCTTCTACGTACTGAATTTGACTTCTCAGTTTTGGACTAATAAGATAAATCGAACATGTTGATTTACAGGCAAAATCTGATCCAAGGTGTGCGAATTATTTAAAGTTAGGAAAAGCACATTTTACTTTTCAAGAAATGAGACAATTTGAAAAGTGTGATGCAGAGCTAATTTTATTAATGGAGCATGTTACAGAGGCAAAATAGATTAAAATAAAAATCCAGACAGGATTAGAAAAAACAATTGTCCACTCAACAGGTGCAGAACACCAGCTTTGCAAGGATTTGAAATTAGAATTTCCTCTTCCTGCTATACAAAATAAAACAGCACAAAGCAAAGTCATTGAGGGAAGGGTGAATGAGGGTTTCTCCAATAGATTTATCTTTAATGGAGGGTTCACAGCTGGATAAAATGAACTACCAGAAACAAATGCAACTATAAACTTTTAACAATTTTGCCAGGAAGCCAAAACAAAAAAAAAACAAGTTTCACAAAGGAGAATTCCTTCGGCCAGACCCTGTGCCCTAAAACATCTCGACCGTTTGACAGGAGGGTCTGCAGTACTTGCCCCCATCCTGAGCCCACAGTAGCTGCCGTCAGACCGTTGGCCATCAGCAGGATTGGCTTTGCTGAGTCACGAGATAATTGCAGGAGGCAAAGCTGCCCAAACCTGCACTTGAAACTTGCGGCCAGTGGACATGACCGGCTAATCCCAAAACATTCCTCAGCCACAGAGCCTTAGTCTTCACATCATTGCTGTTCACACCACAGAACTAATGGGATTGAGGCCTAGCAAAAAGGAGTTGGGCAGTGAGGTGATGTCATGTGTCACTCCCATGCAGCGATTGCAGTCAGCAGATCAGAGTCCACCAAAAGTGAAACAAAGGCCCAAAGTTAAGGCCTGTGGTGACACAACTCAGAATTATGCCAGACAGTAAAACTTGACAGCTGCAAGAGTTCTCCACACTGTAACACAGGACGCTCAGGATTAACTGCAAGCACCTCCTCCTCCTCCCCCCCCCCAAGTGGTGGTTATGCTGTGCAGCCAGCTTTGTTTGTACTGCCCACCTAGCAGAACATTGTTTGCCTGAATTTTTACAGGATAATTTGTCGATTTTCTCTGAAAAACAGCAACTTGGCAGTGCAACACCCAGATGATCCTAACGCTGTCAGCACAAAATCCCAGCATTTGTTACTCAGTGTTTTAGACTGTAATCCCAAACATCAGAAATGAGCTCAAGAGATAATCATATACACTTGCTGCCATTGGATATCTGCTTTCTGTCAATTATGGGGAATGCTCCTTTCTCTAGAACTTTGGTTAAAAGTGAGCTTGTTAGACTGGGGTCCAGTGGGAGCCACTGTCAGTTCCTGCATTGGATCCAATGCCTTAACAAAGACTTTCCTAAAGGTCTTACTCAAAATAAGACAGTAAATAATAGTGCCCTAAAAACTAACAAATCAAGATCAATATTCCAAAGGATTTTACATCTGATTATCAATTAGCAGATAGACAAGATTTAAACAGCCACCTAGACGATTCCTTTTGATCTTCCTTAGCATAGCTCCATCCAGTCGGCTTAGTGCCCAGCCCAGCACCACTACTTATGAGAAAATATCCTTGCAGCCTCTCCTACCACTGGCTGCTTCAGTAAAACCACAATCAACCTGCCAAATAGAACAGTGGAACTGTCATTAAAGCCCAACTAACCACCCCCATCCCATCCAGCTCCGCACCAGGAGATATGAGTCTACACCAACTGTCCACCTTTATGATTGCATCATCCTGACAACCAGATGATAAACTAAAGTACCCAGGAACAGGTTATATCAGATTATCAGGTAGGTGGGTGGGTGGAGGTAAGAATATTCATAGCTACCAACTTGCAGCTTTAATTATATCTTTGCACTGACTGGGTTTGACTAAAAACTCTTCTCAGGGAGAGATGGTCAACATCAATTTCACACCCTGCACCTCCACCCCCCAAAAAAAAGTCTGGGCACTTCTAATTAAAATGCAAAATGTAAAACTTGCAAATCAAGAACCCTGAAGAGTAGAATTCCCCCATGGCTCAGTGCAGGAATTTGACAGACAGTCCACAGTTAACCCTTCACAAACCCCAACTCTGAAAACACATTTAAACCAATTACTGTGGTAGATTTAAGAAAGCAACATGAAATGATAGCATTGGGCAGAAAACCTACACTTCAAGATCAATCTTAAAGTGAGCGAAGGGGGTTGGTTGGAGGCAGAAGGCAGCTCTGTGTCAGCTGGGTTTTGCCAGAAATTAATCTTCATTTCGACGCTCTAACTGCTGGAATTTACAGTTTAATCGCTAATTGTAGCGTCCAGAGAACAACTGAGAGATACAATGTTCCCCCTTTTTTTCCCAAAACCAAGTAAGATCTCCCACCTCCTCCAGGAAGTAGGCAATTCAGATGTAGCAGATAACATTTTTTTTTTTAAAAAGTGCGAGCCCCTCCTCTCTCTCCCTTGTTCAACGAGGTGGGAGCAGGGTCTCAGTGGCGTGGGCGAGTTGCGTGGTAACAGCAATAGAGTCTAGTAGATGTGTGAGACCAGGCCTGGCCTGGCTGACAAGGCACACGTGCCCTCTATTACTTCATTCCTCCAGACAGACAGTCTCCTCGTCTCAAACTGCTAGCAGTGGTCTCTCTCTCTTCTCTCTTCCTCCTTCTCTCTCCCTTTTCTCTTCTCTTCCTCTGGTTTGGTTGATTTCTCTCTCCTGTTGCTCTCTCACAGTTGATGCCTCAGTAGTCGCAGTGGAAACAGGTATCCATTTATGTTTTTTTTCCCCAGATTGAATTACTGTTGAACTAAGCTTTGCTCAAGCCTAGCTCTCCTCTCCTTAACCTGACAAGACAAAGGGGACATATCAACCAACTCATAACCTTCAATTCACATTCAACTTTTGATAAAGTTTCATCGGCCAAACAAAAAACCAGAAATCATGTGCCCAATCTCACCTTTTTCCTTCCCCAGCAAAACCACAAGACCCACCACAAATCCAAGCAACCGCTCATCCCAAGCCAATCAATGCCCCAAACCCAACAGTCCAATCTAGATGTCAACCCAATAACATAGCAATCCAATTCTCTCCTCGCCCATCATTATACTATACTCCTGGACCTTCTCTGCTATATTCCTGATCGAAGACACTTTAGCTTTAAAGTGAGCTTGGGCTGCTCAATTACACTCAACTGACTTATAGACTCTGGTTCGTTTTGAAGGGTGGGAGGAAACCAGAGCACCCGGAGGAAACCCCATATAAAAGGGGAGAATGTACAAACTCCATACAGACAGCAAGGAATTTGAACCCCAGTTCCAATCGCTGGCACTGTAACAGCAGTGCACTA